>NW_004443966.1:216028-258248 GCF_000243295.1 Trichechus manatus latirostris
AAGTTTCAGAGTCTCTTCTGACATTCATTTTGGTCTTTTCTTTCTTTCCTTTCTTTTTACTGACCTCTTGCTTTCTTCACGTATGAACTCCTTGATGTCATTCCACAACTTGTCTGGTCTTCAATTATTAGTGTTCAATGCATCAAATCTATTCTTGAGATGGTCTCTAAATTCTGGTGGGATATAGTCAAGATCATAGTTTGGCACTCGTGGACTTGTTCTAATTTTCTTCAGTTTCAACTTGAACTTGCATATGATCAATTAATGGTCTGTTCTGCAGTCAGTCCCTGGCCTTGTTCTGACTGATGATATTGAGCTTTTCCATCATCTCTTTCCACAGACATAGTCGATTTGATTCCTGTGTATTCCATCTGGCAAGGTCCATGTGTATAGTCGCTGTTTATGTTGGTGAAAAAAGGTATTTGCAATGAAGAAATCACTGGTCTTGCAAAATTCTATCATGCGATCTCCAGCATCATTTCTATCACCAAGGCCATATTTTCCAACTACCAATCCTTCTTCTTTGTTTCCAACTTTCACATTCCAATCACCAGTAATTATCAGTGCATCCTGATTGCATGTTTGATCAGTTTCAGACTGAAGAAGTTGGTAAAAATCTTCAATTTCTTCATCTTTGGCCTTACAGGTTGGTGGGTAAATTTGAATAATAGTCATATTAAGTGGTCTTCCTCATAGGCTTATGGATATTATCCTATCACTTGTAGCGTTGTACTTCAGGACAGATCTTGAAATGTTCTTTTTGACGATGAATGCAATGCCATTCCTCTTCAAGTTGTCATTCCCGGCACAGTAGACCATGTGGCTGTCCGATTCAAAATGGCCAACACCAGTCCATTTCAACTGACTAATGCCTAAAATATCGATGTTTATGCGTTCCATTTCATTTTTGGAGATTTCCAATTTTCCTAGATTCATACTTCCTACATTCCACATTCTGATCATTAATGGATGTTTCCAGCTGATTCTTCTCATTTTGAGTAGTGCCACATCAGCAAATGAAGGTCCCTAAAGCTTGACTCTATCCACGTCATTAAAGTCGACTCTACTTTGAGGAGGCAGCTCTTCCCCAGTTGTCTTTTGAGTGCTTTCTAACCTGGGGGACTCATCTTCCAACACTATATCAGACAATGTTCCTCTACTATTCACAAGGTTTTCACTGGCTAATTCTTTTCAGAAGTAGACTGCCGGGTCCTTCTTCCTAGTCTGGCTTAGTCTGGAAGCTCAGCTGAAACCTGTCTGCCAGGGGTGACCCTGCTGGTATCTGAATACAGGTGGCATAGCTTCAAGCATCACAGCAACACACAAGCCCCCACGGTACGACAAACTGACAGACACAGGGAAAGAAACAATAGAAAGAATAAATAAGACCAGAAATTGGTTCTTTGAAGGGATCAATAATATCTACAAACCATTGGCCAAAGTGACAAAAGAAAAGCAGGAGAGGAAGCAAATAACCCATATAAGAAATGAGAGGGATGACATGACAACAGAACCAACTGAAATAAAAAGGATCATAACAGAATACTATGAAAAATTGTACTCCAACAAATTTGAAAACCTAGAGGAGATGGAAAAATATCTAGAAACACACTACCTACCTAAACTAACACAAACTGTGGTAGAAAAACTGAACAGACCCATAATAAAAGAAAGGGATTAGACCCTTGTCAGACATGTTGGAGCCGATCTTTTTTCCCCAGTTTGTAGATTCTCCTTTTACTCTTTTGGAGAAGTCTTTTGTTGAGCATAAGTGTTTATTTCTTAGGAGGTCTCATTTATCTAGTTCATCCTCTGCTGTATGTGCATTTTTAGTTATATTTGGTATTCTATTTATGCCATGTATTAGGACCCTGGAGGTGCAGTGGTTAAGAGCTTGGCTACTAACCAAAAAGTCAGCAGTTTGAATCCACCAGCTGCTGCTTGGAAACCCTATGGGGCAATTCTAATCTGTCCTATAGGATCACTGTCATAGATTGAATTATGTCCTCTAAAAATATGTGTCAACTTGGCCAGACCACGATTCCCAGCATTGTGTATTTGTCCTCCATTTAGTGATCTGATGTAATTTTACTATGCATTATAAATCCTAATCTCTGCCTGTGGTTTAATGAGGCAAGATTAGGTTAAGTTAAAGAGGATTAGGGTGGGATGCAACACCCTTTCTCAGGTCACAGCCCTGATCCAATGTAAGGGGAGTTTCCCTTTGGGTGTGGCCTGCATCACCTTTTATCTTACAAGAGATAAAAGGAGAGAGAAGTGAGCAGAGAGATGGGGACATTTCACCATGAAAGAAGTGCTAGAAGTGGAGCCTGTCCTTTGGACCCAGGGTCCCTATGCTGAGAAGCACCTACAATAGGGGAAGATTGATGACAAGGATCTTCCCCCAGAGCCAACAGAAAAAGAAAGTTTTCCCCTGAAGCTGGCACCCTGAACTCGGACTTCTAGTATCCTAAACTGTGGGAGAATAAACTTCTGTTTGTTAAAGCCATCCACTTGTAGTATTTCTGTTATAGCAGCCCTGAATAACTAAGACAGTCACTATGAGTTGGAATCAACTCAACAGCAACAGGTTAGTGTTGTCCATAATTTCTTCTCCATGACCTTTATCATTTTAGGTTTACTATTTAGGTCTTTGATTCATTTTGAGTTAGTTTTTGTGTGTGGTGTGAGGTACGGGTTTTGTTTCATTTTTCTACAGATAGATATCCAGTTTTGCTGGCACCGTTTACTGAAGAGACTGTCTCTTCCCCATTTAATGAGCTTTGACCCTTAGTTGAAGATCAGCTGCCCATAATGGATAGATTTATGTCTGGGTTCTCAATTCTGTTCCATTGGTATATGTGTCTGTCATTGTACGAGTACCAGGCTGTTTTGACTACCACAGCTGTACAGTAGGTTCTGAGATCAGGTAGTGTGAGGCCTCCTACTTTGTTCTTCTTCTTCAATACTGTTTTATTTACCTGGGGCCTCTTTCCTTTCCATGTAAAGTTGATGATTAGTTTTTACATATAGTTAAAAAATGCTATTGGAATTTGGATCAGGATTGCATTATTTCTGTAGATCACTTTGAATAGTATTGACATTTTCACAATGTATCTTCCTATCCATGAACATGGTGTGTTTTTCCACTTACGTAGGCCTCTTTTGGTGTCTTGCAGTCATGATTTGTAGTTTTCTTTGTATAGGTCTGTTACATCCCTGGTTAGAGTTATTCCTAAGTATTTTATCTTTTGCGGGGCTATTGTAAATGGTATTGTTTTCCTGATTGCCTTTTCAAAGTTCTGTTTGTTGGTGTAGAGGAATCTAACTGATTTTTCTGTGTTGATCTTGTATCCTGCCACTTTGCTGAATCTTCTGTTAGTTTCAGTAGCTTTCATGTGGAATGTTTGAGATTTTCTATGTTTAGGATCAAATCATCTGTGAATAGGGATAGTTTTATTTCTTCCTTACAATCTTTATGCCCTTTATTTCCTTTTCTTGTCTTATTGCTCTACCTAGGACTTCCAGTACAATGCTGAATAAGAGTGGTGATAAAGGACATCCTCGTTCAGTTCCCGCTCTTAAGGGAAATGCTTTTAGTCTCTCTCCATTGAGAATAATGTTGGCTTTTGGTTTTATATGAATGCCCTTTATTATGTTGAGAAATTTCCCTTCCAGTCCTATTTTGCTGAGAGTTTTTATCAGGAATGGGTATTGGACTTTATCAAATGCTTTTTCAGCATCGATTGAGATGATAATGTGATTCTTTTGTTTTATTTATGTGGTAGGTTACATTGATTGATTTTCTAATGTTGAACCATCCTTGATACCTGGTATGAATCCCACTTGGTCATGATGTATCATTTTTTTGATATACTGTTGCTATTGAATTCTATTGGCTATAATTTTGTTGAGAATTTTTGTGTCTATATTCATGGGGATATTGGTCTGTAATTTTTGTTTTTTGTGGTGTCTTTACCTGGCTTTGGTATCAGGGTTATGCTGGCTTCATGGAATGAATTCAGGTATATTCCTTCCTTTTCTATGCTCTGAAATAGTTTGAATAGTATTGCTGTGAGCTCTTCTCTGAATGGTAGAATTCTCCAGTGAAGCCATCTGGGCCAGGGCTTTTTTTTTTTTTTTTTTTTGGTGAGAGTTTTTTCTAAAATTTATAGAAAACTTCAGCACCTCAACAAAAAAAAGAGAAAAAATCCAATTTAAAAGATGGCCAAAGGATATAAACAGACACTTCACCAAAGAAGACATTCAGGCAGCTAACAAACATGTGAAGAAATGCTCACTATCATTAGCAATTAGAGTTGCAGATCAAAACTACAATGAGATACCATCTCACCCCGATATTATTGACACTAATCCAAAAAAAACACAAAAAAACAGAAAATAACAAACGTGTGTGAGGTTGTGGGGAGACTGGAACTCCTACACTGCTGGTGGGAATGAAAAATGGTACAACCACTATGGAAAATGGTATGGAACCTCCTCAAAAACCTAGAAATAAAAATATCAAATGATCCAGCAATCCCACTCCTAGGTATATACCCTAAAGAAATAACAGCCGTGACACAAATAAACATATTCACACTTGTGTTCCTTGCTGCCTTATTCACAATAGCAAAAAGATGGAAACAACCTAAGTGCCCATCAACAGTTGAATGAATTAGCAAACTGTGGTAAAGACACATGATGGAATACTACACAAAGATAAAGAATAATGATGAATCCATGAAACATAGCACAACATGGATGAATTTGGAGAACATTTTGCTGAGTAGAATGAGTCAATCACAAAGCGACAAATATCGTATGAAACCACGATTATGAAGTAACTACAAAAGGTTTACCACAGAAAAGAAAAGAAAAAAATATTCTTTGATGGTTACCAGTGATGAGAGGGGGAGGGAGGGAAAGTTACCAAATAGATAGAAGACATGTGTTAATATCATTGAAGGGAAAGGCAATACACAGTATGGGAGAAGTCAGCACAATATGATTATCTTAGTTATCTAGTGCTGCTGTAACAGAAATACTACACTTGGATGGTTTTAACAATCAGAAATTTATTCTCTCATAGTTTAGGAGGCTAGAAGTCCAAATTCAGGATGCCAGCTTTAGGGGAATGGTTTCTCTCTCTGTTGGCTCTGGGGGAAGGTCCTTGTCGTCAGTCTTCGCCTGGTCTAGGAGCTTCTCAGCACAGGGACACACTCCTGGTTCTTCTTGCTTGGTGGTACCCCTCCTCTCTGCTCGCTTCTCTCTTTCATATCTCAAAAGAGATTGACTCAAGGTACAACCTAATCCTGTAGATTGTATCCTGCCTCATTACCATAACTGCCTCTAAACCTATCTCATTAACATCATAGAGGTTAGGATTTACAACACATAGGATAATCACGTTAGATCACAAAATGGTGGACAGCCACACAATACTGGGAATCATGGCCTAGCCAAAGTGATGCACATTTTGGGGGAACACAATTCAATCCATAACAATGACAAAGGCAAGAGTGGACACCGGGAGTAGCCCAAGAATAAAGGGCAACTATGATAACTACTATAGCATAGACAACCCTACAACAATAGTATTAACAAACAACAATTTCTGAATGGGTACATAGGTAGGTAGATACGCCAAGAGGTGTGAGAGGGTGTAAGGGAGCACACCTAGCAGCAGATACGGTTTGGTGGTGATTTTCCTACATACATGACTGTAGGTGCGTCTCATGTATTAATATAGACAATAGAGCACAACAAGGGGCACAGTCATGGAAACTTCTTAGACATAACCAAACACCTTGCAGGATGAAGCTCCTAGGCTTGAAGGCAAAGGACCACAGACTCGTGGGACATCTATGTCAACTGGCACAACATAGTTGATAAAGATAATGTTCTGCATCCTAATTTGGTGAGTACTGTCTGGTGTCTTAAAAGATTTGCGAGCAGCCATTTAAGATACAACTATTGGAGTTTTCCAACCAGAGTAAAGTAGAGTGAAGAAAACCAAAGACCTAAGGCAGCAATTAGTCCAGAGGACTAATGGGTCGCATGAACTACAGCCTACCTGACCCCAAGACCAGAAAAACCAGATGGTGCCCAGCTACCACTACCGACCATTCTGACTGGGATCACAACAGAGGGTTAAGGACAGAGTGGGAGAAAAATGTAGAACAAAAAATCAAATTTGCAAAAAGAGTCCAGACTTAGTGGTCTGACAGAGACTGGAGGAACCTCTGAGACTATGGCCCTAAGACACCCTTCTGACCTGGAACTGAAGCCATTCCTGGAGACCACCTTCCAGTCAAACAATAGACAAGCCCATAAAATAAACGATAACACATGAGAGGAATGTGCTGCTTAGAACAACCAATTACGAGATCAAAAGGGCAATATTTGCCCAAAAGTGAGAATGAGAAGGCAAGAACGTGCAGAAAATCAGGACGAAAGGAAATGAGGAAACCAGGGCAGAAATGGGGAGAGTGCTGACACATTGTGGGGAATGAAACCAAGGCTCTGAAATACTTTACGTACAAACTATCAAATAGAAATCTAATTTCCTCTGGAAACTTTCACCTAATCAACAATAAAACATTGTAAAAAGAGCAACACCAAGAAAATAGAAGGAAGTGATAAAGATAAGAGTGCAAATTAATGTCTAAAAAACAAATATAAAATAGGATTAACAAAGCCAAAAGGTGGTTCTTTGAAACGAGTAATAAAAGTGCTGAACAGCTAGTGAAACTGATCAAAAACAAACGACGAAAGAACTAATGTGAGGAGTTAAAGAGGGATGTAACTGCAAGTCTCAATGTTGTCAGGATACTAATTCTCCCCAAAATGATCTCTAGATTTAATGCAGTATAATAAAAATACCAAGAAGTTTACTTATGGAATTTGAAAAGCTCTTTTTAATTGCAAGGATAAAAGAATAGACAATAGTTTATTTTCATCATATATAAGATAAAGTATTGATTTTTGATTTTTTATTATAAAAGTTTTCAAGTATGCACAAGGGTAGAAAAATTGTATGATGACCCTCTAGGTACTTACTTCCTAAATTCCTAAGTTAACATTTTACCATTTTTGTTTCATCTACTCCCCCACCCCCATATTTTCTGTTTTCTGATTTATTTAAAGCAATTTTTAGGCATCCTATAATTTCACCTTTAAACACTTGTTTGTGCCTTCAACAGATAAATACTTCCAAGATACTCTTGATAAAAACTACAAGTTCAGAGGATTTGTTCTTTAAATATGAAGACATCTAATAAAGTTGTAGTAATAACATCAGAAGGATATTGATGTTAGGTTAAAGATATAGACAAAAATATGAGACTAAAGAACCCAAAAATAGAACAATGCATTTATGGTGCTTGATTAACAACAGAGGAGGCCCTACAAAGCAATGAGAAAAGGATAATATATTCAATAAATGGTGCTGGATAAATTGGGTATCTATATGGGAATAATAAACCTCAATCCCATCCTCATATCACACACAAAAATCAGTTTTACTGGATTGTAGATTCAAATGTAAAAGGCAAAACAATAAAGCTCTAAAAGAGAATATAGGAAATTATCTTCTTGACTTTTGGGTTTGAAAAGATTCCTTAAAACACAAAGGGCACTAACTATAAAGGAAAATCCTGATAAATGGGAATACCACTCAAATGAAGTAATTCTATTCATCAAAACATAACACCAAGAGGGTGAAACAAAGGAAACCATAAAATGACAGAAAATATTTACAATACATATAATTGACAAATAACTTGTATTCAAATTACATAATGAATCTCTACAAATCAAGAAGAATGAGACAAAAAACCCAATAGAAAATGGGCAAGAGATATGAATGGCACTACACAAAAAGGATATCCAATTCAACAATCAACATACAAAAAAAGTACTCAGCCTCACCAGTAATCAATGATATGCAAATTAAAACCACAAAAAAACACTCCTCTGTACACCACCAGAGGAGTTAAAATGAAAAAGTTTGCATGTGGAAAATGTTGGTTATGGTGTGGAGCAGTGGGATTTCATGCATTGCTGAGATGAGTGTAAGTAGGTCCAACCACATTAGAAAAAAGTTTGACTTCATCTGGCACAGTGCTTAAAAGTTCGGCTGCCAACCAAAAGGTTGGCAGTTTGAATCTACCAGCCGCTCCTTGGAAGCCCTGTGGGGCAGTTCTACTCTGTCCTATAGGGTCGCTATGAGTCAGAATCGACTCTACAGCAATGGATATCAAAGTTATAAAGACTCGTACCCTATGACTTAGCAATTCTACTCCTAAATACATTCTGAAACTAAAAGCTCTAACAGACAAATGTATACTAAAACACACGCATGACAATATTTAGAGTATAAGCATATCTCATCTTATTATGCTTCGCTTTATTGCACTTCACATATAGTGTGTTTTTTACAAACTGAAGGTTTGTGGCAACTCCGCGTGGAGCAAGTCTATTGGTGCCATTTTTCCAACAGCACGTGATTACTTCGTGTCTGTGTCACATTTTGGTAATTCCCAAAGAATTTTGAACTTTTTCATTATTATTATATCTGTATGGTGATCTGTGATAAGTGACCTTTGATGTTACTATTGTAATTGTTTTGGAGTGCACTGAACCATGCCCATATAAGACGGTGAACTTAATCGACAAATGTGTGTGTTCTGACTGCTCCACTGACTGGCAGTTCCCCCGTGTTTCTCTGCTCAGGCCTCCCTATTCCCCAAGACACGACAATATTGAAATTAGGCCAATTAATAACCCTACAATGACCTCTAAGTGTTCAAGTGAAAGGAAGAGTTGCACATCTGTCACTTTAAATCAAATCTAGAAATGATTAAGCTTCTGAGGAAGGCATGTCGAAAGCTGAGACAGGCTGAAAGTTGGCCTCTTGAACGAAACAGTCAAGCTGTGAATGCAAAGGAAAAGTTCTTGAAGGAAATTTAACATGCTACTCCAGTGAACACATGAATGATGAGAAAGCAAAACAGCCTTATTGCTGACATGGAGAAAGTTTTAGTGGTCTGAATAGAAGATTAAACAACATTCCCTTAAACCAAAGCCTAATCCAGAGCAAGGCCCTAACTCCCTTCAATTCTATGAAGGCTGAGAGAGGTGAGGAAGCTACTGAAGAAAGCTTTGAAGCTAGACGAGATTGGTTCATGAGGTTTAAGGAAAGACGCTGTCTCCATAACATAAAAAGTGCAAGGTGAAGCAGCAAATGCTGATGTAGAAGCTGTAGCAAGTTATCCAGAAGATCTAGCTAAGATTATTGATGAAGGTGGCTATACCAAACAACAGATTTTCAATGTAGACAAAACAGCTTTATACTGGAAGAAGATGCCATCTAAGGCTTTCATAGCTAGAAAGGAGAAGTCAATGCCTGGCTTCAAAGCTTCAAGGGACAGGTTGACTCTCTTGTTAGGGACTAATGCAGCTGGTGACTTTAAGTTGAAGCCAATGCTCATTTACCATTCTGAATATCCTAGGGCCCTTAAGAATTATGCTCTGCCTGTGTTCTATAAATGTAACAACAAAGCCTAAATGACAGCACATCTGTTTACAACATGGTTTACTGAATATTTTGAGACCACTGCTCAAAAAAAAAAAAATTCCTTTCAAAATATTACTGCTCATTGACAATGCACCTGGTCACCCAAGAGCTCTGATGGAGATATACAAGGAGATTAATGTTGTTTTCATCCCTGCTAACACAACATCCATTTTGTAGCCCATGGATCAAGGAGTAGTTTTTACTTTCAAGTCTTATTATTTAAGAAATACATTTCATAAGGCTATAGCTTCTGTAGATAGTGATTCCTCCGAAGGATCTGGGCAAAGTAAATTGAAAACCTTCTGGAAAGGATTCACCATTCTAGATGCCATTAAGAACATTCATGATTCATGGGAGGAGGTCAAAATACCAACATTAACAAGAGTTTGGAAGAAGTTGATTCCAACTCCCTAGGATGACTTTCAGGGGCTCAGGACTTCAGTGGAGGAAGTAACTGCAGATATGGGGAAAGAGCAAGAGAACTAGAATTGGAAGTGGAACCTGAAGATGTGACTGAATTGCTGCAATCTCATGATAAAACTTTAACAGATGAGGAGTTGCTTCTATGGATGAGCAAAGAAAGTGGTTTCTTGAGACGGAATCTACTTGTGGTGAAGATGCTGTGAACATTGTTGAAATGACAACAAAGGATTTAGAATATTACGTAAATTAAGTTGATAAAGCAGTGGCAGGGTTTGAGAGGATTGACTCCAATTTTGAAAGTTCTTCTGTGGGTAAAATGCTATCAAACAGCATCGCATGCTATAGAGAAATATTTCATGAAAGGAAGAGTCAATCTATGTGGCAAACTTCATTGTTGTCTTATTTTAAGAAATTGCCACAGCCACTCCAGCCTTCAGCAACCACCACCCTGATCAATCAGCAGCCATCAACATCGAGGCAAGACCCTCCATCAGCACAAAGGTTAGATTTGCTGAAGGCTCAGATGATGGTTAGCCATTTTTTAGCAATGAAGTATTTTTTAATTGAGGTAGGTACGTTGTTTTTTTTAGACATAATGCTATTGCACGCTTAATAGTCTACAGTATAGTATAAACATAACTTTTATATGCACTGGGAAACCAAAAAATTCTTTATTTCAATATGTGCTTTATTGCTGTGTGCGGTGGTCTGGAACTGAATCCGCAACATCTCCGAGGTGTGCCTGTAGTATTATGGAAGCAGAGCACCAGACCTCTCGTGTGGCACGGCTGGACGGATTCGAACCAGCAACCATGTTAATCGTTTTCTCGATTTTCTTGTGAGTTTTATCCATAAACTGATGTTCCTTAATCCTATAATTTTGATTGTTTTTGAATTTATATAAATGGAATCATACAGTCTGCATTATTTTGAGATTGGCTTTTTTTCTCCCCTTGACATTATGTTTGTAAGACTCATTCAAATTGTTTGCACCGTTGCTGTTTATTCATTTTCATTAGCATAGGACAGGGTTTCTCAGCTTTGGCACTATTAACATTTGGGGCTGGATAATTCTCTGCTGGGGGTTTGTCCTGTGTGTTGTAGGATATTAAGCAGTATTCTTGGGCTCTGCCCATTAGATGCCAGTAGCCAGTAACATTTCTCTCACTCAGTTTTTTTTTTGTTTGTTTATTTTTATTATTGTACTTTAGATGAAGGTTTACAAAACAAACTAGCTTCTCATTAAACGATTAGTACACATATTGTTTTGTGACATTGGTTACCAACCCCACGACATGTCAACACTCTCCTTCTCGACCTTGGGTTTCCCAATCACCAGCTTTCCTGTCCCCTCCTGTCTTCTAGTCCTTTCCCCTGGGCTGATGTTCTCCTTTAGCTTGTTTTGTTTTTATGGGCCTCTCTAATCTTTGGCTGAAGGGTAAACCTCAGAAGTGACTTCATTACCGAGCTAAAAGGCTGTTCACGGGTCGTACTCTCAGAGTTTCTCCAGTCTCTGTCAGGCCGATAAGTCTGATCTTTTTTTGTGAGTTAGAATCTTGTTCTACATTTTTCTCCAGCTCTGTCAGGGACCCTCTATTGTGATCTCTGTCAGAGCAGTCAGTGATGGTAGCCGGGCACCATCTAGTTGTGCTGAACTCAGTCTGGTGGTGGCCATGGTAGTTGCGGTCCATTAGTCCTTTGGAGTAATCTTCCCCTTGTGTCTTTGTTTTTTTTCATTTTCCCTTGCTCCCGATGGAGTGAGACCAGTGGAGTATCTTAGATGGCCACTTACAAGCTTTAAAGACCCCAGACCCTACTCAACGAAGTAGAATGTAGAACATTTTCTTTACAAACTATATTATGCCAGTTGAGATAGATGTTCCCTGAGACCATGGTCCCCACAGCTCTCAGCCCAGTAATTCAGTCTCTCAGGGAGTTTGGATGTGTCCGTGGAGCTTCCATGACCTTGCCTTGGACAAGTTGTGCTGGCTTCCGCAGTATTGTGTACTGTCTTACCTTTCACCAAAGTTATCACTTATCTATTGTCTATTTAGTGTTTTTCCATCCCTACCCCTCCCCTCCCTCATAACCATCTAAGATTGTTTCTTTCTGTGTGTAAACCTTTTCATGAGTTTTTATAGTAGTGGTCTCATACAGTATTTATCTTTTTTGGTTGATTTATTTCACTCAGTATAATGCCCTCCAGATTCATCCATGTTGTGAGGATTCTTCACATATTCATCATTGTTCTTTACCGTTCCGTAGTACTCCACTGTGTGTATGTACCATAGTTTGTTTATCCATTCATCTGTTGATGGGCACCTAGGTTGTTTCCATCTTTTTGCTATTGTGAACAATGCTGCAATGAACATGGGCTTGCATATGTCTGTTCGTGTGACAGCTCTTATTTCTCTAGGATATATACCCAGGAGTGGGATTGCTGGATCATATGGTATTTCTATTTCTAGCTTTCTAAGGAAATGCCATATCATTTTCCAGAATGGTTGTACCATTTTGCACTTCCACCAGCAGTGCATAAGAGTTCCAGTCTCCCTGCAGCCTCTCCAACATTTTTGATTTGTGCCAGTAATGCTGAGGTGAGATGGTATCTCATTGTAGTTTTGATTTGCATTTCTCTAATGGCAAGTGATTGTGAGCATTTCCTCATGTGTCTGTTAGCTGCTTGAATGTCTTCTTTGGTTCTTCCACTCAGTTTTAACAGTCAAAAATGTCTTCAGACATGGCCAAATGCCACCTGAGGGACAAAATTGCCCCTCTTGAGAACCACTGCTGTAGAATGGATAAACAGTGGATAAACTGAGTAAACAGTGGATAAACAGTGAATAAACACTGTTTATCGATTCTACTGTTGATAGAATTGGGTTTTTTCCAGCTTGAGGCTATTACAAATAGTAGGTCCCTAGGTGGTGCAGTTTGCACTCAGCTACTAAAGGTTAGTGGTTCAAACCCACCCAGCAGTAACGCACAAGAGAGATCTTGTGCTCTGCTTCCAGGAATCATTAGTCTGCTGAAATGCAGAGGTATGTTGCCATAAAAATGTTCTTATTGGTCATAGGTTTAAAACATTGCCGTTGACTTCACAAGTACCATGTGTGTTGCTAATTTTCTACCTCAGTGCTCCTCAGTGTCTGGAAGGGCTATTTCCTCTTCTCCTAGCAATGTAAATTGAACTTAAACTGATTCAGACAAGTGTCATTCACATCCTCTGATTTTTTTTTTTCTCACTGTTCTCATTTCAAGCACTGTTGTCATAAATTCTACCCTAGACATTGGAACAGGCTTAAAAGTCTAGTTGTCTTTGTCTAAAATATTGTAATGTTAATTCTGACTTTTGGATGTGTATCATTTATCTTAATGTGTTCTATGATTTAGGGGTAGGGAAAAAGTCAATTTCATTTATGGTAGAATCAAAGAATCATAAAATTTACAGAGCCCATGGAAATCCTTTATCAGTTTATCAGCGCAAGTGTCCTTCCCATCACATCCATGAGAGATGAATTTCTAGCCTGTACTTGAACACTACTGGTGTCAGGGAGCTCATTACTTTAGAGGACAGCTCTCTGCATTTCTGCAAAGCCCTACTTATGAGAAAGTTCTTTTCTGTGTTAAATTGAAATACATAACCTTGCATTTCTCACCCTTTTGGTTTTATCCTTGTTATGATGTTTATGATGATTTTTGTTTCCGCTTTCCTCAGTAATCAGTATATGCTAATTAGCTTCTAGATTGTCGAAGATTCCCTAAGGTCCTCAGCTGTGCAGGTTAAAGGCTTAAATTAGTGCAATGTGTTACCACCATCGGTGGATTTCTTCTGCCAAAACTACTCAGGGCGCTACTGAGAGATGCCTACAGAGCAATTGCTTTAAGCAGAGCCTTACCTAGGAATCATTAATCTGCCTTATCCAGGTACAAAGGAGAATTATTATAGATCGGCCCCTGGACCTAACTGGCTATATTAAAATGGCTTTCCATTTCATATTTCTATAACTCATTTTTTCTAATGACCAAAGCAGTCCTTCTACCAGGGACTTCCCTGGCTGGGAAATTATCAAATAATTTCCAATTATAATCAGTTCTGGTTAACCTGGATATTGAGGAGAAAGGAGCTTAGAGATAACCTCCAATATTGTTTAGAACACATCTAAGAGTCAAAATGTGGAACAAAATGGAATGAATGTAATTTCATTTACTCACAATACATCCAATATTTAAGAACATATCTATCTGTTCTAAAGACACTGTCGAAAAGTATACAAATAATACCTATATGGCTTATGAATTCAAAATATTATAGGCATCTCTCAATTTTAAAATATGCTTAAAGTTACTCTCTTTTAAGATAAGATCTTAAGCTGGATCAACTGAATTGTCCTTTTTTTAACATGTTAGACATAGATGTAGAAGCGGCTATAAGCTCCCTCTCTCTTCCTTTTTCTCACCCCATCGCCAAAATTCTTGCCTTTCACAGCCTGAATTTCCCAGAATCCAAGCCTCAGGACTCACTTTCCCCCTACCCTGGCTCCTGACCTTCAGTGTGAGGCAAGTCAGTCTTTCACCTTTTGGAGAAGTTGGTCAGGGAAAGCACCTGTTATTCTTGTGTATACAGGTCTGATAGTGAAGGGAGAGAAGCATTCTTATACATCACTGGTGAAAATGTGAGTGAAGATGCAATGTTACTGAATTATACATGTAAAAATTGTTGAATTGGTGAATATTTTATTGTGTATATTTTCACCACAAAAAAAAAAAAAGAAGAAAAGAAAAAGAAAGAAAAAAATGTGATTGTAGATGTAATTTCGAACGAGATGCTTTCAAATGGGTAGGGAGCCATGCTGATTCTTAGAAATTTAAATGGAGATTTAAATGATTTCTACTTTTTCATGCATTATTTACTTTTCTTTCTTCCAGTGCTGGGGGAAAGGAGTAGAGGAGAAGAAGGAACTAGTTTCAGACTAGTGAAATAGAAGAAAAGTTAGGATTGGTACTCACCTGGGTTTTGGGCTAGATAACTAGAGACAGAAACATCTTGAAAGTTCCAGAAACTTGATGCTGAGCATAGCAGTATTATGGTCCCATTGAATAGCACACATCCATACCCTAGAAAATTATCAACAGCCCTGTGCCAGGTTTTTACTGTGCTTCATTAAAGTGCCTCCCTTTCCCAACTCCTTTCTGCTCCTGCCTTGACAATCCAATACCTCTTCCAAGTGATTCATGGACCTGCCAGGTGTCTGATCCTGGGAAAATCACTGGATGGTGTAGGATGGAGTTAACAATACCTACCTTGCCCAGCTTTTGTTAAAATTAGTGATGAGATATGCCTAGTACTAGTATGGAGCCTAGAACAAAGAAAGCTCTCTCTATAAATGGCAACTCATTATTTGAGAGAATATGCCTAAGCTTACCATTTCTTCTCTTAATTTAATGGGAAGGGGACATGGGATGTCATAGACTTAATTGGGGTTTGGGCTTGACATGGAAGAAAGTGGCCACAGAATCAAGATTTCAAATTCTTCATGTGCAAATTTCAGACAACAGCAGTCTTAAGATGGTGTCCTCTCCAAGGTTAGAGGAAAAAGTGTGTATATGTGTGTCGAGGTGTAGGTATGTGTGTCCATCAGGGAGGAGGTGGTTTTGGACTGATTAGAAAATATTTACAGTCTTTCCACATTATTTTCTGTTTCTCAAATTTTCAATTAATTCAGCAAAACACTCTGGTTATGCTTCAGACATCTTTTCTGTCTCCAACGTAAATGCCTTGCTAAGTTGTACGATTGATGCATTTTACATTTGGATTCAGAATGGGAGATTAATTTCTTTTCTTTTTTGTTGTGCTTTAAGTGAAAGTTTACAATTTAAGTCAGTCTCTCACACAAAAATTTATACACACACTGTTATGTGACCCTAGTTGCTCTCCCTATACTGTGACAGCATACTCCTCCTTTCCACCCCAGATTTCCCGTGTCCATTCAACCAGACTTCTCATCTCAACTCCAGACAGGAGCCGCCCACTTAGTCTCATGTATCTACTTGAGCCAAGAAGCACACTCTTCACAAGTATCATTTTATGTCCCATTGTCCAGTCTAATCTTTGTCCAAAGAGTTGGCCTGGAGAATGGTTTTACTTTTGGGCTAACAGAGAGTCTGGGGGCCATGTCTTCTGGGGTCCCTACAGTCTCAGTCAAACCATTGAGTCTGATCTTTTTACTAGAATTTGAGTTCTGCACTCCACTTTTCCCCTGCTCCATCAGGGACTCTCTGCTGTGTTCCCTGTCAGGGTGGTCATTGGTGGTAGCTGGGCACCATCTAGTTCTTCTGGTTTCAGGCTGATGGAGTTTCTGGTTTATGTGGCCCTTTCTGTCTCTTGGGCTAGTATTTTCCCTGTGTCTTTGGTGTTCTTCATTCTCCTTTGCTCCAAGTGGATTGGGACCAATCAATACATCTTAGATGGCCACTCGCTAGCTTTTAAGGTCCCAGACATCACTCACTAAAGTGGGATGCAGAACATTTTCTTAATAAACTTTGTTATGCCAATTGACCTAGATGTTCACTGAAACCATGATCCCTAGACCCCCACCCCTGCTACTCTGTCCCTCAAAGTGTTTTTTCATATTCAGGAAACTTCTTAACTTTTGGTTTAGTCCAGTTGTGCTGACTTCCCCTGTAGTGTGTGTTGTCCTTCCCTTCACCTAAGATAATTCTTGTCTACCCTCTAGTTAGTGAATACCCCTCCTTTTCCCTCCCCACCCTCATAACCATCAAAGAATGTTTTCTTCTGTGTTTAAACCTTTTCTTGAGTTCTTATAATAGTGGTCTTATACAATATTTGTCCTTTTGCAACCGACTAAACTCACAGCATAATGCCTTCCAGATTCCTCCATGTTACGAGATGTTTCGTTGTTCTTTATCGTTGCATAGTATTCCATTGTGTGACTATACCATGATTTGTTTATCTATTTGTCTGTTGATGGGCACCTAGGTTGTTTCCACCTTTTTGGTACTGTGAACAGTGCTGCGATCAACATGGGTGCGCATATATCTATTTGTGTGGCGCTCTTATTTCTCTAAGATATATCCCAAGGAGTGGGATTGCCAGATCGTATGGAACTTCTATTTCTAGCTTTTTATGGAAGTGCCAAATTGATTTCCAAAGTGGGTGTACCATTTTACATCCCACCAGCAGTGTATAAGTGTTCCAGTCTCACCACAACCTCGTCAACATTTTTTATTTTGTGTTTTTTGGATTAATGGTAGCCTTGTTGGGGTGAGATGGTATCTCATTGTAGTTTTGATTTTCATTTCTCTAATGGTTAATGATTGTGAGCACTTCCTCATGGGGATAGTAATTTCTATCTACTAACTGGAGACTTCAAAGATATATATATTATATATATACATGTATATATATAATATATATATATATATATAAAGCAACTCAGAAAATATTACAAGGATGTAAATACAATACATGAAAGTAAGGTTTGGCCCCATGTTCTCCAGACTGACTTCTGACAGTGTGACCAGGATAAGCAGTGAGACTGCCAAACATGTTGCTTCATTCAGGCCCTCAGTGTAATGTATGAGAGAGTAACTGAATCGCAACTGAGCTGTGACTTGTATTACTGGGAAGGACGTAGGCCCTGACACAAACAGCCTAGAGCTCACATGTTTCTTTTGCTGATGTACAGGAGAACTCTAATATCAGTTAAAGTTCTTTCTCTGAGGACACGTGTCACCTGCAAATGTCAAGTGATAATTTTGTGCTAGTCAAAGTGAATCAGCTCACTGAAAATGGAACTTCAGGATTGCAAGGAGGAGAACATATTCTGTATGGGTCTTCTCTTGGAGCCTTGTAGGTTATGTTGAAGGTTCTTTTCAGATACTGTCTGAAAAGAGATTTGTCAGTAAGGACTCTGTCATTTGTGTCAAAAAAAGTTGGCCAAAAAGGCCTAAGGTTGAAAGGACTAAAAGCTCTGTCTACTTAATACCAAATATCCTATTTAAAATAAAAATACAAGCAAATGCTTTTATAATAATTATGTAATAAACACTCTTCTAACTGCTTTTTATATTTTCTCATAATCCTTACAATAGACTTATGAGATATTATCTCCAGTTTACCAAAGATAGGCCTAGAAAATTGAGTGACCACCCACAGTTAGAAAGTGACAGAGTCAGGATTTAAACCCACATACTCTGGCACAAGGTCATGCTCTTAACCAACTGTTATATTTAGCCAGTTACTAAGAAGTCCATTCTGCACACTGCCAATCATTGAAATGTTTGAAAATACCTTAATGTTAGAAGTTACCCTCACTGTTTTTCCGTTAAGAACTCATTTCTGTTGAGTTGATTCTGACTTCTAGGATATTCATACTATAGAGATGGTAGGTGACCCAACATTTGATGGCTCCAGTGGAGGGGCTCTCAGCCCAGAAGACACCATAGCTGGGCTTAGCAGTCTGAGGTTTAGTCAGATACATCAACTCTGTGAAGCCATCAACTTGGTTCCTCCATGACTGAGAGTGCAGGGTGGGACTGGCACACATCCACAAGGACCTGAGAATGACACGACTGAGGACTAAGGAGAATTTGGAGCCTAGACACACAGGGTTTGAGAATACCATTCATACCCATTCAGCCTCTGGTTCTGTAAGCTCTAGAGGTCGACCCATAATATCCATGAATCATATACCTTTCATAGAGGCCCACAGGGTTGCCCCATCAGTCCCTTGGGGCCCTCCTCACTGGGTCTGCTCTGACTTCCCCTGGCTGACAGTGAATTCTTGCTTTGTGACCCTGGTTTGAGCTACCTCTGACCTTTTTAGGCTAGTATTTATACTTGTCCCTCATGAATTTAGAATCTCCTCTTTACCTAAGCAACTCTGTCTTGAAGTGTCCAACTGGCTCTGCTTACTTTGTACTGCCTCAGGTAGAAACTTCTCCCTAGTTCTGTCTAATCCCTTTTTTTCTTTTTCAATGTTTTGCTTCTTTATTCTTCCACACAGATTTTAGTGTCCTTTCATAGGTTCTAAAATGTCAGTTGAAGTTTATACTGGAACTGCCTTAAATTTGTGGATTAATTTGGAAGGAATTGATATGTTTATAATGATGAATCTTCCCACCCCAACTATTCTATATCTTCACATTATTCCAGGTTTATTTTATACTTTAATGTAAATTTTTGCAGTTTTAAAATATGTTGTGTTGTTGTTGGGTGCCATCAAGTTGGTTCCAACTCTCAGTGACCCTATTGTACAACAGAACAAAATAATGCCCAATCCTGTGCCATTCTCACAACTGTTGTTATGTTTGATCCCATTGTTGCAGCCACCGTGTCAATCCATCTCAGTGAGGGACTTTCTCTTTTTGCTCACCATCTACTTTACCAAGCATGATGTCTTTCTCCAGGGACTGGTCCCTCCTGATAACATATCCAAAGTACATGAGATGAAGTCTCGCCATACTCGCTTCTAAGGATCATTCTGGCTGTACTTCTTCCAAGATAGATTTGTTCGTTCTTCTGGCAGTACATGATATATTCAATATTCTTCGCCAACACCACAGTTCAAAGGTATCAATTCTTCTTCGGTCTTCCTTACTCATCATCCAGCTTTTGCATACATATGAGGTGATTGAAAATACCATGGTTTGGGTCAGGTGCACCTTAGTCCTCGAAGTAACATCTTCGTTTTCTAACACTTTAAAGAGGCCTTTTGTAGCAGATTTACCCAATGCAAAGTGTACTTTGATTTATTGACTGCTGTCTCCAGGGGCATTGATTGTGGATCCAAGTAAAATGAAATCCTTGATGACTTCAATCTTTTCTCCAATTATCATGATGTTGCTTATTGGTCTAGTTGTGAGGATTTTTGTTTTCTTTATGTTGAAGTGTAATCCATACTGAAGGTTGTAGTCTTTGATCTTCATCAGTAAGAGCTTCAAGTCCTCTTCACTTTCAGCCACCAAGGTTGTGTCATCTGCATATTACAGGTTGTTAATGAATCTTCCTCCAATCCTGATGTCGTGTTCTTCTTCATATAGTCCAACTTCTTGGATTATTTGCTCAGCATACAGATTAAATAAGTATGGTGAAAGGATACAACCCTGACTCACACCTTTCCTGATTTTAAACCACACAGAACCTCCTTTTCTGTTTGTTGGTACGTTTATTTCTATATAATTTATATTTTTATTGTTCTTTTGAATAGAATGTTTAAAAAATTATTTTTCCTAACTGGATATTGCTAGTATTTAGAGAAGTCATCAATGTCTGATTATTTATTTTGTTACTGATCCTTTTATCAGATCTTATAGTTTTTCAGTAGATAGGTTTTTCAGGAGGCATCACTTTATTGAGTTTTTTTACCCAAGACTTGAAATTTTCCATTTGGCTTGGTTTCTGCTACTAGCAATTTCCTGTAGATATTTATCCCTTAATTTTTAGTGTTCCTATTGTTGGCAAGCTTTTATTATTATGCATCTACCATGTTTCTCTCCTTAGTTTTATTTTAAGTACATGAAAAGATTTACTCAAAACTTAATATCACAACTGGGTTTACTGGGTTCAAATTTACTGTACCTCTTAGGCTTAGGAATTTCGACCCGGAACCCCTTCATTAGAGGGTAGGGAGAGGGTTGTTATATTCTCTTTTTAACTTCTTCCTTCCACATTACTACCCTTCCAGGCCTTGGCTATGATTCAGTTGCCTTACTGGTGGGACATGAAATCCCAAAACACTCCTTATCTGAGATTTTTGCAGATAAAGATGCTACCTAAACAAATTAGTCAAAGATGACAGAGTGTGGGATTATGAAATCGTGTATTTGACATGAATTTTTTTTTTTTTTTAATTTGGAACCTCCGTAATCTTCAAAATTGGAGGTTACTCTTGGGCTGATAGGGTCACAAAGCAAATTAATTCAACAAATATTTTCAGAGCACTTTCTATATATAATTTTAAAAATCGTAACAATGATAGTGATAAAAATAATAGCAGCATTTTATAAATACTATGTATCTGGTACTATCTTTAAATATATTACTCCATTTATCCTTGAAACAACACAGTAAGGTAAGTATTATCTCTACTTTAAACTGTGTCTTGAAGAGGTTTACTAACTTATTCAAGGAAACATAGTTGGGATTGGAGCCAAGATTTAAACTTTGCAAAATCCTTCCTCTTGCTCCCCAAGAGCACAAAAGTTGAAAAGAATTACTCAACACCCCCAGTATGTTTAGAAGTCTACTGGGGAGATAGACATTCAAACAAGAAATTAAAATATGATATGAAAATGGTATATTAGTGAAGGTATATAGAAGGTGCAACAAGAATATAGGGGGCATAGTTGCCTCTGACATCATCATGCTTTTGTCTTTTAACATGGATTTTGACATGACCTCACTGGAGACTTCAGTGGAAACGGTTTGTAAATTTCCAGTTAATATATGACAAAGATAGGGGAAAATTTATTTGTTTAGATAATCAGTTTCTGACAATATCCTCCTCTCAGAGAAAGATGAAATTACATAATCTGAGAAGAATCCCCTAGCTTCTTGGGTTAAAGTAGTACAGTTCCCTTTATCCTATACTCAGTCATGCCCTGTCCTTATTTGGCATCTATTCTTGGTTACAAGTCCTGCATCAACTTATATTTGTGCTGCCATTATTCGTATCTAAGTCTATGTTTACAGAAACATCGCTGAAAAACATTGCTACAAAGTATTTGTTTGCTTATTTTTTGGCTATTTTGGCAATATAATCAAAGGTTGTTTCCACACAAATAGTTGAGACAGTAGTATATGTTTAACCAATTTATTTCTTATTGCATAGATGAAATAACTGATTGGATTTATTTTTCATGTTCCCCAGGGTCCTTTAGTTTTATATGCATTTATTTAGATACAGCTAAAGAATTAAGCTACTTGTATTTGCTTTGCATTGTGTCTTACTTCTTAACTTGCCCTTTGCTTTTATTTAAAGGTGTAATTTCATGATTAGAAACTAATAAGAAGCATGGTTTATAACATTTGTCAAGCAGGTTATTAATGTTGCTCTCTTGAAATTAACAGTTTAATGAAAACATGTTTTATTTTTAAATGAGTTTTTATTTTAAGATTTCATTAATATCAGTGGATAATTACCAAATGCTATAAATGGTGCTGCACTGGTCTAGACTTAGCATGATCTGAGAATCTTTGGGAAACGGTATTCAGATTCTTCCTGCTATAATTTAGGTATGGTCTGGATAAGTGTGATGGCCTCTTGCTGCTGTTTTTGTGTGCCTGTGTTAACAACCCCTTTCCTGATGAAGAAATGGAGTCACATTTCACTTTATACATACATTGTACAAGAGCAATTTGATAACACCTAAAAATATGACAGCATAAGCCAGGGTTCATCCTCAAAATGCTGTTTTCTCAGTTCAAAGTCCCATGGCAAAAATAAGAAAGTAAATTAAAGATTTGCATAACCACTGTGGCAGTTATGAGAATCTGCCTCAGATCTCTGAATGTGGGGAGCATAACGTGCCTATAGCCCAGTGGCTGTGCTCTGAAATCCATTATTGCATATCCACTGAGGACATGCTTCCCATGGGCCACTGCAAGCCAATGACCTAGCAGGGCAGAGAAGCAATGGTGGCCCTGTTCCTGGTGATGTGGAACTTTTCTGATGAATGACTTTGACTTGAGGACTCTCCAAAGGCCTTGCAGGATTCTGTTAGAACTGTACTCCTATCTAAGACACTTCCACCCAGCTTCACTTTCTTCTATAACTCCTTCACCCAAGGTTAGTGTCAGGGTTGCATTGCAGTCTGATGGCTCTTCTAGCCTTTCCTGGCTCTCTCCTTACTTTCCTTTATACATATTGTCCCAAAATAAAACTTTTGTGCAGCTAATCCCATTTTGACATCTGTTTCTTGGAGGACCCAGTGTAACACAACCACTTTTCAAGCTAACGTACTATCACTGATGAAGGTTTTTTTTTTTTTTGTGCTTTAGGTGAAAGGTTACAGAGCAAACTAGTTTCTCATTAAACAATTAATACATAAATTGTTTTGTGACATTTGTTGCCAACCCTGCGATGTGTCAACCCTCTCCCCTTTTCTACCTCAGGTTCCCCGTTTCCGTTTTCCTGTCCCTTCCTGCCTTCTCATTTTTGCTTTTAGACTGGTGCGCCCACTTAGACTCATAAGCATAGTTGAACTACATGTGATATTGTTTGTTTTATAGGCCTGTCTAATCTTTGGATGAAGGGTGAACTTCAAGTGTGACTTCAGTACTAAGTTTAAAGGGTATCTGGGGGCCGTACTCTTGGGGTTTCTTCAGTCTCTGTCAGACCAGTAAGTCTGATCTTTTTTTGTGAGCTTGAATTTTGTTCTACATTTGTCTCCTGCTCTGTCTGGGACCCTTTATTGTGATCCCTGTCAGAACAGTCAGTGGCGGTAGCTGGACACCAGCTAGTTGTACTGGACTCAGTCTGGTGGAGGCTATGGTAGTTGTGGTCCATTAGTCCTTTGAACTAATCTTCCCCTTGTGTCTTTGGTTTTCTTCATTCTCCTTTGCCCCAGACAGGGAGGGACTAGTAGATGTTCTTAGATGGCCACTCACAAGCTTTTAAGAACCCAGACGCTACTCACCAAAGTAGAATGTAGAATATTTTCATTATAAACTACGTTATGCCAATTGAGCTAGATGCACTGACCTAGTTTTAAGGCCAAATTTGCTTTGAGGTGACTGCAATTATGTCTTTAAACAAGCTAGACTCACATAATTCTTTGATAATGCTCATTTCTCTGTGTGAAAACATAATCTGTGATAGACCAAGAACTATGATCTCAAGTACTCTCAGGGGAATTTTAACAGGGGAACATGCTGGGTACAGTGCTTTCGAGCCTGCTTTGGAGAAATGCCAATGCTCTGCTCCCCTTCACAGCAGCACTTCTCAAGTTTCCTCTTCTACCCTCATTCTCTCTTCAAAATGGGTTATACCCCATTTTGATGCATGGTCAGATTATGACAATTGCATGCTTTAAACAATTGAAAACAACTTCATATAAATTCCAAGTTCCTTACTGTTGCCCCCAATTTAATGTGGTCTAGCTGCTGTCTTCCTCTGTACCTTACTTCATACTGTTCTACCCCTTATTCACTGTATTCTAGTCCCCTAGGAAAGAGGCAGAATAGATCTAGGATAAAAAAAAAATAAAACCCTATATATTTCTTTATGTACATACATGTATGTAAATTATTTTTTAAATATCTAGAAGGATATGTAATAAATTGATAATAACGATGCTTTCTGGGTACAGGGAGAGGAGATTGAGACTGAGAGTGGAAACTTGTTTTGTCTGTAATGTTTCAATTCAATTCTCTACAGTAAAAATGAATGCATATATAACTTGGCAATTATTTAAATCAGATTAAATAAAAGACTCAGTATAAAGTTTTTTTTCTTCTTCAAATGTCCCAAGTAGAGATAATTGCATCCTTCCTCTTCTGTGTTCCCGTAATAGTTTGATTAGAGCTCTATTCTAACGTTGAATTTCATTGATTCCACAAATATTTATGGAGCACCTAGTATATATATATACTTGGCTAAGATCGTCACAGATCTTTCCCAAAGGAGCTCACTTAGCATAATTGTTTCAGTGCCAATTTCCCCTTTAAAATTATTACTTATTTCACCACATGTTATTTGTTAATTTGCCTTTTTCATTTTAACAATATATCTTGGAGGTCTTTCTATGACATTTGATATAAATCTACCTCATCTTTACCAATGTGTAAAAAAATTGGTTGTTTTAATGGGGAACTTAAGGCTGCTCTTTGTAAGAAGATTGTGAGATGCTAATAAATTGCAATGTCTTGTATTCTGTATAACATGGATTTTCTTTCCAGAAGTTTGATTGTTTTCAGACACTTTTTTGTTTATTCCTTGTGAAGGAATCTGGGGCCCAGAGTAATGTATTATTTTCTAGGCAGAAAATCTCAGAGGCATAAAAGTTAAATAACTCACTCATCTTCATGGCAAATTCTAGGAGTGAAGCCAAAAGGCGATGTGGCCTCTGATGATCTCTAGATCTATCATCTATTGGTCCATCTATCTGTCCACCTGTCCATCCCTCTTGATCCACAAAGGATTTGAAATGATTAATTGTGTCTAGTAATGGGACTGATATACTTATATAACTGGTAAACCATCACTAAGAGGAATTCATTAAAATAACGTTGAAATCATTGGAATAACTCTCCTTCAAAATGGGTGCTATTATGGGAACAACAATTTGTATGTAAAGTTTCTAGGTTGTTTTTTTTTTAGTAAGTGTCCCTCCTGTTAAGCCACATTTAATTTTTTTAACAGTTATGAAAATGTATCTGCTCTAACGATTTATGCCCTGGTGGTATAGTGGTTAAGATCTCAGCTGCTAACCAAAAGATTGGCAGTTCAAATCCACCAGCTGCTCCTTGGAAACCCTGTGGGGCAGTTCTGCTCTGTCCAATAGAGTTGCTATGAGTCGGAACAGATTCAATGGCACCTAACAGTAATAATATATTGATTTACACTTTGACTATTAGAGAAGAATACAAATGAATGTGTTTTTACCAGCACAGTGGTCAGTAACAAGTCATGGCAGATTCAGCGGTTTCATCTGGGAAGAGCAGTCAGGGCAGGTCCTTCTAGAGTTCATCTATCTTGTGGAATATGAATGTCTAGGAATAAGGATAACAACTTAGGAATAGCTGTGCTAAATAAAGTGCATCGTCTACCCTGGTGTCTCCCTCTTACAGCTTCGTTTCCTTCCTCCTAACCTCTGGGAGCAGCATCAGCTCCTCAATCCATTTATGTAAACACCTTTATGTTCTTTCCAGGGATAAAGGTGTTAAGTTTTTACTCAACATGGGTTTCTTTCAATGGATTATAAAGAAAGAAAGGCACACCAGCATAAAATATATAGGACAAAAAGAATTGCACTTTTCAATTCATATCACAGCAGGCAAATGGTGTACACTATTGAACCTTTCCACAGGCACATTTCTTAAACATTTAGCAAGAATATCTTAAACCAAGAAACTCAATGTTTACTTTTTAATAATTTGTAAGTGACGATCTCCTTAATAGAAATTTCCATCTTCATCAAATATCAGAGAATCCCTAAAGGACATTTTTATTCTGTAATCCACTGACTAAGTGGGTCAGCAGAGTATGAAATAATTGAGGGTATAAGGAAGAACTAAAATTGCCTCTTCAAGTCAGGGCCAGAAGACGGGTTATCATTTCTGTAACTATGCAGTGTGTGACTGCCTCATGTATTTTATTGACCTAAATATTTCTTCTGAGAGAAGTCTTATCAAAGGCTCAGCTTTCCCTTTGTTTTAGCCAAAGATGTTCATGATATTTTGATATCACTTGATGAACTTGTAGAGCTTTTTACTTGAGAAGGGGCAATTTTGTCAGAGTCGAAATATTACCAAGAAAACCAAACAAAATCCATTGCCTTCGAGTCGATTCTGACTCATAGCAACCCTACAGGACAGAGTAGAACTGCCCCGTAGGGTTTCCAAGGAGCTAGTGGATTCAAACTGCTGATCCTTTGGTTAACAGCCGAGCTGTTAACCACTGCAACACCAAAGCTCCAGAACCATGACAAGTAACAGCAAATTCAGATTTCCCTACCTTGGCTTTTCTGTGCCTTGGAATGACAGAACTCTCCAGCATGTTCCAGTGTAAGGGGCTGTAGCATCTAAGAAAAAATGAAATACTCCTCTTTCTCTTCACATTCCACCCATTGAAAAACCCAGAGTATGATTAAATCTAATTTTCCCACTGCTACCATACGCCGTTCCACACCGGTACAGCTGTATTTTGCTAGAGAAAATAGCACACCCTGACCAGTGGTTTCACTATAAATCCCGGACCATGATTCTAAAAGGAGCCGTCTTCAGCAACTCAACTGCATTTTCTTAATCAATTTGCTTTCTAATTTCCCGAGAGGATCTCATATCTTCTCTTTTTTCCTTAAACTCCAATATGCATGCCCCACTCTGATGAAGTTGTTTCAAACTTTGTTGAGAAAATAGAAGCATTCAGCTGAGAAGTCCATTTTCTTGCTATCATTGAATTCTGAAACCTGCATGCATCTAGAGTACCTTCCCTCTGATTATCATGGAAGAAAAGCTCCTGCTCCCTTCTAAAGAAAGCCTCCTCCATACCACTTGCACTGTTCATCCCTCTCACTCTGATTTTATTTCAAAGATTTTGCTTCTATAGAGAAAAAATATGCTTTATATTCCATATAAACAATTTCTCTGTACCCCCCTCCAAATTCCTCTTCTGCCCCTCACACAACAAAAGGGTTATCTCTATTTGTTGTCTCCACTTCCTCACCTCTTCTATCTTTTGACTCACTTCTGTCAAGTTTTTGCCACCACCACTCCCCCAAAACGCTTTCATCAGGATCAACAAAGCACTCCACTCAATTTACTCAATTTCTCAGTGTAATACGATACAATCGATCACTCTTTCCTTATTAACATTCTCTATTCTTGGCTTCTTTGACACCATATTTACCTGGCTTTTCTCCTACCTCACTGGCCACTTCTTTTCAGAGTCCTTTGCTGTCTCCAGCTCTTGCACCCAAACTCTAAATGTTGGTGCATTTCAGGGCTCAGACCTGGGCCCCCTTCTCTTCTCTACTTTCACTTTCTGCCTACTTGTTTTCATCTATCTGACAGTTCTTTTTTATGCTGAAAACTTTATCACATATGTATGTATTTCTAAACAATGTCTAGTGCACCTTCATACAAATTTTATAACCTTTATATGTCTCAATTTCCTCACTTATAAAATGGGAATAATAACAATACTTACTTTATTAGATTGTTGAGAAGATTAAATGACTTAATGTCTATAAAAAATGGTGACATTATGTTAAATAATTTTTTAAAAAATACTCTGTATTCTTCTGCAACTTGATTTTCTCCAGTGAACAATATGTTTGTGAGATGTATCCATCCGGATACATATAGCTCTAGTTCATTGATTTTCCCTACTTGATAGTAGGACACTTTTTATTACAATTTATGTTTAGGTTACTTACGCTTTTATCCTATTCAAACAATGCTGCTGTAAGCACTCTTGTACATGTCTCCCTGGGTACACATGGAAGAGAACCTCTATAGAATATACATTGTCCAGTCATAGACATACACATATTCAGCTTAACTCAATATTACCAAACTGCTACATGGAGTTGTACCCAGTTGTACCAGGGGTGTAGTATATATCACATTCCTGCCAACTTTTTATATGATCAGATTTTCTAACTTCTGCCAATCTGATGGATGTAACATAGTACATAGGTGGAGCAATTTTGTGTGTGTGTGTGTGTGCTTTCAAGTCATTTTTTTTTCTTCTTTGAATCGCCCATTCATATAATTTGTCCTTTTTCTCATAGGCTATTTATGCTTTTCTCTCTTAGTTTTAGGAATTCTTCATATATGTTGTTATCGAATCCCTTCTCACTTAAATTGACTGTATCTTCTCACAGTCTATGACTTATTTTTTCACTCTTTTAGGATGTGTTTTGATAAGTAAAAGTTTTACATTTGATGTACTCAAGTTTAATATTTTCTTCCTTTATGAGATGGGTTTTTTTTGGATTTGTTTAAGAATTTTTTTAGTACTCTGAGATCATATACTCTCTTAAATTGTCTTCCAGAAGTTTTAGAATTTTAATTTTTACAGCTATTTTTCTAATCCATGTGTTTTTAGGTATAGTATGAGGTATAAACCCACTTTTTTCATACGCATAACTAATTATCCCAGCATATAGTATTCAATTTTCCACCCTTTCCCCGCTGATCTGGGATGCTACCTCTGTCTGATACCTAGTGTATATGTGCAGGGTCTGTTGAAAGATCTAATTGATATATTTGTTGGCTTAGGCTGGGTTCTCTAGAGAAGCAAAACCAGTGATGTATGTGTGTGTGTATATATATGTGTGTATGTCTGTGTGTGTGTATATATATATATATATAGATATATATACAGAGAAAGAGAGATTTATCTCAAGGAAATGGCTCACGAGGTTGTAGAGGCTGGCAAGTTCCAAATCTGTGGGTCAGGCTTCAGGCTGGAAGCTTCTCCTGACTCAAGTAGCTGCAGGGGCTGACAAACCCAAGAACAACAGGTCAGACAGCAGGCCACTGGCTCACAGGCTGCAGAGGCTGAGGAGTCCTAAGATTGGCAGGTAAACTGCTAGTTCAAGTTGGAAGAACTGGAGGTCAGATGATGATGAGCCGGATGCAGGATCCAGAGTGAGAGTCTTGCTGGAACATCCATTTATATACTAGAGTTTCCCCCAAGGAAAATCCCTTTCAGCTGATTGGCTGCTCATAGTAAATCTCATCATGGAGTTGATTAGATCATGACACAACCACCAAACTACATCATGACTGCCAAACCACTGACAATCAGGGCCCACCCAAGTTGACAGACAACCATAACCATCACATTTGTCTATCTCTAAACCAAGACCTGGTGACACAGTGGTTAAGAGTTTGGCCACTAACCAAAAGGTCAGCAGTTCAAATCCACTGGCTGCTCCTTGGAAACCCTATAGGGTAGTTCTACTGTGTCCTATAGGGTTGCTATGAGTCGGAATCAACTCGATAGCAATGGGTTGTTTAGTTTTGAAACCAAGACCACAGGATCTTTACTACCTTGTCTTTATATTATTACATTTAGTTAAATTTACTGTAGTTTTTATTGTTTTCTTGGGTAAATTCATATCTTTCTTCTTTCATAGAAATTTAAGAATGTGCTTAAGTTTCATGAAAAACTCTTGTGGATATTTTGATTGTTATATTATTTCCATCACTCTCTATCACCCTTTTTTGTATAATAAAAAGCTTTCATTTTTTATCTATTTTTTTCTCAGAGTTATGACTATATGATTTTGGCTTCCTCAAATGAATCTATTTTGAGTCTGGATTTTTTTTTTTTTTTTTTAAATCTGTTGAGTAAATGGGAAGGCCAGTGATAACACCTATAAGATCCAGGGTATAGGTTTGAGGATTCAGGTAACTAAAAACTACCACACTGAAAACCAAGGACATCACTTTACTTCAATGGATTAGTGTTAGGAGACTGCTGGTGAGCTGCATGTTAGTGGCTCCGGTCCTCTTGACATCATTCAGACTCTTCCTTTGCCACAGTAACACACACTGAGCTGCAGTTGACAGAGCACTGACTTTACAATCATTCATGTCTACTTCAGACCCATGCTGCAACTTACTGGTTGTGTGACATAGGGGAATCATTTTTTGAGCTTTGGTTTTTTCACCTCAAAATTATAGTAATATACACATTACATGGTAAAAATAAATGAGATAATAAATGTGAAATAATACAGCATGCTATCTAGTATGTCACAGATGCTGAAGAAAACATTTATTTCCTCTTTCTTTAGAATTACTTTCAGGATATCTTACTCAAACCTTTGCTGAATAACAAGAAAAAACATTCTTTTCAGTTGATTTAACTACTTGTTGAAGCAACAAGCATATTGGCTCAATTAATTTTTAATGGCTAGAGGAGGGTGCTTTTCTTTTATATTATGTAAAATTATAAAATGAAGTAAGATAGACTTTGTAACCAGACATTCCTCCATTAGAATCCTGGCTTTACTATTTACCAGCTATATGATATGGAGAATTCAGTTTTCTTATTGGTAATGCAGAAATAATTCTTTTAAGGTGTTTATAAAAATGAGAAATAGTAGATTCGAACCTCCCACTGCACTGCCTGCTGCAGAGTAAGTGCACAACAACTAGAAAAACCCGTTGACGTCGAGTGGATTCTGATTCATAGTGGCCCTGTAAGACCGTAGAGCCTCCCCATAAGATTTCCAAGCCTGCAATCTTTACAGAAGTAGAACTGCCACATCTTTCTCCTGTGGAGCAGCTGTGGGATTTGAAGTGCCGACCTTTCGGTTAGCAGTTGAGCCCTTTAACCACTGCACCACCAGGGCTCCATTTGCTTTTACTATTTCCTAGGGCCAAGCTTTCAGATGCATTGGTGTAATTAGAGCAGAAACTTCTAATTCTTCCTACCTGCTTACTTAAGAACAATCTCATTGAGATATATGCCAGAGAAAACTATTTTTCTCTACCAATTTATCTAATAAATTGAGTCTTAACACCTGAAAATTTTTATGATTTCTTGTACAGAGTCATGATGGGAAAACGGAATAATGGCAAATGGACAATTTTTTATTCCAGTTATTGTTTTCAGATTTATATTAGTTGCAAACCATAATCCCACCAGGAAACCTGCAAATATTAGCAAAGAAGTCAATGGGAAAATACTTTCAACTCTAGAATTTGAATGGCAGGGAACAAAGAAGAGATCCTGGAACGCCTGAGTGGGAAGTTGGAGGAAAATTCTGATTGACAAAACACTATCAAAAGTAATTCAAGAAAGGAACATGGACACATTTTCATAATCTCTTCCTTGAAAAAAGAAAGACATATAAATTAAAAAAAAAACAAAAAACAAAACCTAACATGGGTTTTTCACTTTTGACAAAGCACCAGAAACATGGAAAGAACTACACCAAGGCACATCATAAGCAAACTGCTCAACACAGATGGTAAAGAGCAAATCATATAAGCAGGCAGAAGATAAAAGACACCATCAGATTCACACTACAAAGAATATTAAGGGAAATCTCTCGGGCAGCAGGAAAGTCATATCAGATAGAAAAATGGATCCACACAAAGGAATGAAAAGCCCCAGAAGTGGGAACTGCATGGGTTAAGATATAAATATTGTTCCTGCTCATAAGGGGTTCAAATCTATTACGAGAATAAAAACTGGGTAGAGTAATTTATCAAAAGGTATTAAAGCCCCACTCATCTGTCAGTTTGTCATACTGGGGTGGCTTGCATGTTGCTGTGATGCTGGAAGCTATGCCACCAGTATTTCAAATACAAGCAGGTTCACTTGCTGGTGGTCAAGTACCAGTGGAGCTTCCAGACTAAGACAGACTAGTAAGAAGGACCTGGCAGTCTACTTCTGAAAAAAATTAGCCAGTGAAAACCCCATGAACTGCAGTGGAACATTGCCTGATACAGTGCTGGATGATGAGCCCCTCAGTTTGGAAGGCATTCAAAATACGACTGGGGAAAAGCTGCCTCTTCAAAGTAGAGGTGACCTTAATGACATTGGTGGAGTAAAGCTTTCAGAATCTTCATTAGCTGATGTGACATAGCTCGAAATGAGAAGAAACAGCTGCAAGCATCCATTAATAATAGGAATGTGAGAGGTACGAAGTATGAATCTAAGAAAATTGGAAATTGTCAGAAGTGAAATGAAGGCCATAAACATCGATATCCTAGGCATTAGTGAGCTGAAATGGACTGGTATTGACCATTTTGAAACAGGCAATCATATGGTCTTCTATGTCAGGAGTGACAAATTGAAAAGGAATGGTGTTGCATTCATCTTCAAAAAGAACATTTCGAGATCTATCCTGAAGTACAGTGCTGTCAATGATAGGATAATATCCATATGCCTATGAGGACGATCAGTTCAAATTTATGCACCAGCCACTGAGGCAAAAAATGAATAAATTGAAGATTTTTACCAATTTCTACAGTCTGAAATTGATCACACATGCAATCATGATGCATTGATAATTACTAGTGATTGGAATGTGAAAACTGGAAACAAAGAAGAGGGAACAGTAGTTGGAAAATATGGCCTTAGTGATAGAAAAAATGCTGGAGATCGCATGATAGAATTTTGCAAGACCAATGACTTCTTCATTGCAAATACTTTTTTCAACAACAAAAATGACAACTATACACGTGGACCTCACCAGATGGAATACACAGGAACCAAATCGACTGCATCTGTGGAAAGAGACACTGGAAAAGCTCAGTGTTATCAGTTAGAATAAGGCCAGACGCTTACTGCAGAACAGGCCATCAGTTGCTCACAAGCAAGTTCAAGTTGAAGCTGAAGAAAATTAGAACAAGTCCACAAGAGCCAAAGTACGCCCTTAAGTATATGCCACCTGAATGTAGAGACCATCTCAAGAATATACTTGACGCATCGAATTCTAATGACCAAAGCCCAGACTAGTCGTGGAATGACATCAAGGACATCTTACATGAAGAAAGCAAAAGGTCATTAACAAGACAGGAAAGAAAGAAAAGACCAAAATGGATGTCAGAAGAGACTCTGAAACTTGCTCTTGAACATTGAGTAGCTAAAGCAAATGGAAGAGATGATGAAATAAAAGAGTGGAACAGAAGATTTCAAAAAGAGACATGAGAAGAAAAAGTATTATAATGAAATGTGCAACAACTGGAGTTAGAAAACTAAAAAAGAGAGGAACAGGCTCCGCATTTCTCAAGCTGAAAGAACTGAAGAAAAAAATTCAAGCCTTGAGTTTCAATATTGAAGGATTCTATGGGGAAAATTTTGAATGATGTAAGAAACATCAAAAGCAGATGGAAACAATACACAGTGTCACTGTACCAAAGAGAATTGGTCAACGTTCAGTCATTTCAGGAGGTAGCATATGATCAAGAACCAATGGTACTGAAGGAAAAAGTCCAAGATGCACTGATGGCATTGGGAAAAAACAATGACAGCATATCAGTTGAGATGTTTCAACAAACGAATGCAGCCCTGGAAGTGCTCACTTGTCTATGCCAAGAAATTTGGAAAGACAGTTACCTGGCCAATCAACTGAAAGAGATCCATATTTGTGCCCATTCCAAAGAAAGGTGATCCAACAGAACGAGAAAATTATTGAGCAATATCATTAATATAACACACAAGTAAAATTTTGCTGAAGATCATTCAAAAATGGTTGCAGCAGTTCATCAACAGGGAACTGCCAGAAATTCAAGCCAGATTCAGAAGAGGACATGGTACGAGGGATACCATTGTTGATGTCAGATGGATCCTGGATGAAAGCAGAGAATACCCGAAAGATGTTTACCTGTGTTTTCTTGACTATGCAAAAGCATTCAACTGTGTGGATCATAACAAATTATGGACAACATTGCGAAGAATGAGAATTCCAGAACACTTAATTATGCTCATGAGGAACCCATACATAGACCAAGAGGCAATTGTTCGAACAGAAGAGGGGGGTACTGCATGGTTTATAATCAGGAAAGGTGCGTGTCAGGTTATATCCTCTCATACTTATTCAATCTATATGCAGAGCAAATAATCTGAGAAGCTAGACTATATGAAGAGGTATGCAGCATTAGGATTGGAGGAAGACACATTAACAATCTGATATGCAGATGACACAACCTTACTTGCTGAAAGTGAAGAGTACTTGAAGCACTTACTGATGAAGATCAAAGACCACAACCTTTGGTATGGATTACACCTCAACTTAAAGAAAACAAAAATCTTCACAACTAGACCAGTAAGTAACATCATGATAAACGGAGAAAAGTTTGAAGTTGTCAAGTATTTCATTTTACTTGGATCCACAATCAATGCTCATGGAAGCAGCAGTCAAGAAATCAAAGAATGCATTGCATTGGGTAAATCTGCTGCAAAAGACCTCTTTAAAGTGTTAAAAAGCAAAGATGTCACTTTAAGGACTAAGGTTCATCTGACCCAAGCCATGATGTTTTCAGTCACCTCATATGTATGTGAAAGCTGGACTGAATAAGGAAGACCGATGAATTGATGCCTTTGAATTACAGTGTTGGTGAAGAAGATTGAATATATTGTGGACTACCAGAAGAATGAACAAATTTGTCTTGGAAGAAGTACAGCCAGAATGCTCCTTAGAAACAGGTATGGGGAGATTTCATCTCACATACTTTGGACATGTTATCAGGAAGGACCAGTCCTTGGAGTAGGACATCATACTTGGTAAAGTAGAGGGTCAGTGAAAAATGGAAGATCCTCAGCGAGATGGATTGACACAGTGACTGCAGCAATGGTCTCAAGTATTACAACGATTGTGAGGATGGCACCGAACTGGGCAGTGTTTTTTTCTGTCGTACATACGGTCGCTATGAGTTGGAATGAACTCGATGACCCCTAATAATGACAACAGGACTGCATGAAATGGGCATAAATATCCTTTTAAATGAAACTGCCCACTAAGCAATTGAGTTCAGTCTTCAGAGAATTGACATTTTAATCCTTTGTACACTAAGCTGGGAGAAATTTTGTTACATGGAGTAAGAGTGAGAACCTGGGATATGGTGCAAACTTTCAGTCCCTTCACCTAGAGTGGGGTTCTTATTTTCCCCAGTTGCCTGTTAGGAGATTCTGTCCATCTTCGCTATTCTTTGCACTCCCTGCATTATGAAATCCTTCCTACTTAGGATTAGTTGATTTTCATCTGTGACTGCCTCAACCTGCAAGTAACAGTACACAAAACTGAAAGCTAAAAATTACTATCATTCTCTCTGCTATAAGATGTGAGCTTTTTATAAACTGTATTTTCTGACTAATACAAATAATTTTGTCCTTCATAATCTTCATTCAGAATCGTTTATACCTCATAAACTCTATGTGTACAGTGCTCCTTGATAAGAGGTGAAATCATTATGAAATAATGTGGGTTTTGAGTTGCTGAGTATGGGATGGGGATATTATGGATGAGGATCTCCTCTCCCCAGACCTCTCTACCATAGTGTTCAGACAGACTTTGTGACAACTCTTTCCACCATCAAACTCACTCTGCTTGGTGGCTACACTAGCAGGAAAAAAGAGAGTTGTTGTAAACATCATCCCTAAGAATGGTTGAAGATCATTCTGTTTATGATAGAAATATTAATAGATAATCCCTAGCCTAGACAATTCTCAAAAAGAAAAATGTTACTTTTCAAAGATTCTATACCAGGATGAGTAGAGAAAAATATTGTTGCTATTCTTTTAGGTAGAATGAGATCTGAATGCAAAATCAAGTTCTGCATCTTCAATGTATAATCTTGGAAGTGAGATTGCTTTCCGTGTCTACAAAAGTTGTGGTGAAGACATTACAGCAATAAAACAATGCATTTGTGGTAGTTGGTTTCAAAATCATTAAATGAGGCTCCCATTGATTAGGAAAAAATATAATTGCATGTTATTTGAACATTATCCAACTCTGTTGCTGTCAAGTTGATTCTGAGTCATAGCAAACCTATTGGACAGAGTAGAACTGCCCCCATAGGGTTTCCAAGGATCTGCTGGTGGACTCAACTACTGACCTTTTGGTTAGCAGCTGATCTCTTAACCACTGCACCATCAGGACTCCATTTGAACATTATAGCTCTAACCATATGACATCTTTTTGTGAAAATTAATGATCATTAGTTTTCCAGATCATTAAGCTACAGCCTGCAGTTGAGATCAAAATTGGTTTTCATGAATTTTCTTCCTCACAAGCTTTGGAGCCTAATATCGTTGTCCCCCTTTTTAGTGATTCCCTTGAAGCAAACTGATTAACCTCATAAATGACCTCCGTTAGCGATCACCAAGCCAATAGAGGCAGGGATGGAAACTTGATGACTTAGACCTTCGTCCTAAAACTGAAGCCAAGAGTAAACAATTGCTTTCCAAAAATTCACATACACCACTACACTTCTTTTAACAAGTAATACTTAATTTAGAGGGTTACGGCTAGATTAAATGAATCCAAACATTGTCCTCATACCATTTGGTGATGACTCTCTTTCTTCTGACTGTTAGAGCAGGACATGATGCACACTGCAAAATTTGAGGGAGCAAATTTGACCTTCTCTTTCCTCTCTGACTTTATACAAGAATTTCTGTGTTAGGAAATTAAATATAATTATTCTTTCACTTCTGATTTGACATTTGGAAGAACAGTCTCCTGTTTATATGGTATGAAGAGATGGATGTCAGAAGCCAAAGGCTCCAACTTATCTTCCTTAATGGTGCTGAGATTTCTTCTGTTAACCGAAACTCAGTTAAACATAAAAGAGCTGTGTGATCCAGTAGAAAATGACTAACTACCTTATTGTTTCCTAATAAGAAAAATAAAGATAATGTCAATAATCAGTGGTTTGTATTCTCCTCTTTTTTTTTTTTAAATAATGCTTTATTGTGTTTTCGGTGAAGGTTTACACAGCAGTTTAGGTCCCCATTCAACAATTTCTACACAAGTTGTTCAGTGACATTGGTTACATTCTTCACAATGTGTGAACACCCTCATTTTCTTCATTCTGGTTGTTCTATTTCCATTAATCTAACTTCTCTGCCCCCTTATATTCTCATCTTTGTTTTAAAGTAATTGTTGATCACTTTGTCTCGTTTAGGTGATTTTTTTTAAAGAAGCACAGTATTTACAGGTGATAGTCTTTATTTTTTTATCCAGTTTCTTATTTATGGAGTGCTATATGTTTTTAATGGGGCCCTGGTGGTGCATTGTTTAAGCATTCAGATGCTAGTCAAAAGGTCGGCAGTTGAAATCTACCAGCAGCTCCTTGGAAACCCTATGGGGCATGTCTTAGTTATCTAGTCCTGCTATAACAAAAATACCACAAGTGGATGGCTTTAACAAAGAGAAATTTATTCTCTCACAGTCCAGTAGGCTAGAAGTTCAAATTCAGGGCACCACTCCAGGGAAAGGCTTTCTCTCCCTGTCAGCTCTGGAGAAAGGTCCTTGTCATCAGTCTTCCCTTGGTCTAGGAGCATCTCAGCACTGGAACCTCAGGTCCAAAGGACATGCTCTGATCCCAGCACTGCTTTCTTGGTGGTATGAGGTCCCCACAGCTCTCTGCTTGCCTCTCTGTTTTATATGTCAAAATAGATTTGCTTAAGACACTAACTAATCTTGTAGATCTCATCAATATAACTGCCACTAATCCATCTCAACATCATAATGATAGGATTTACAATACATAAGGAGATCACATCAGATGAAAAAATGGTAGACAATCATACAATACTGGGAATCGTGACCTAGCCAAGTTGACAGATATTTTGGGGGGACACAATTCGATCCATGACAGGGCAGTTCTACTCTGTCCAGAGTTGAAATTGACTCGACGGCAGTGGGTTTGGTTTTTGATTTATATGTTTTTAATATATACCCTTTATCAGGTTAAAGAAATTGATGAAGACTCAGCTTGCTAATATGGTTTTGGTTTGTTTCAGTTCTTTAGTTTTTTTATTTAATAATCAATGAATTTTTGATTTAATAAAAATATTTTCCTGTTCATAATTAGGTGATCTTACTTTTTTTTTTTACTTACCCATTTAACATGGTGAATTGCATTGATAGTTTTTTTTAAGTCAACTTAACTGAGGTATAATGTATATTTTATAAAATGCATCCTTTGAGTGTGCAATTGATGCATTTTGCCTATTCTACACCCATGTAACCATTTTTACAATCAAGATATATAAAATTTCCATCATCATCCAAAGTTTCCTTGCAGTCATTTCCCTTAAAGTGCCACAGTAGGAAACTGCTGATCTGCTTTTTGTTATTACAGATTGGTTTTGCTTGAACTTCAACTTCAAGTAAAAACAATAATACAGCGTACATGTTTTTGTATCTGATTTTCTTCACTCAGCATGATTTTTTGTGATCCATCCATATAGTTGCATGTATCAGTAATATTTTGCTTTTTGTTGGATGGATATAGCACATTTTTAAAAAATCCATTCACCTGTTGATTGTCATGTGGATTGTTTCTGGTATTTGGCTCTTATTAATAAAGCTGCTATAGATATTTGTATTTAAGTCTTTGTGTAGACTTATTTTTCCATTTTTCTTTCTACTAGTGGCTGGGTCATATGGGGAGTGTATGTTTAACTTTTTAAGAATTACCAACCTGTTTTCCAGAGTGATTATTCTCACTTCAGTGTGCATTTAGTTGCTTCACATACTTATCAACACTTGCTATTGTCAGTCTTTTTAATTTTAGCCATTCCACAATATGTGTGGTGGCATCTCATTGTAGTTTTAAATTTTATTTCCCTGATGATTAATGATTGATATTGAGCATCTTTTTGTATGTTTTTGGCCATTCCTATGTCTTCTTTTTTTGAAGTGTCTGTTTAAACCTTTTACCCATTTTAAAATTTGGTTATTTGTCTTCTTAGTACAGTATTTTAGTTACAAATATATATGTATATTACACACACATGTAAACACACATTAAAAAAAACAAAAACCAAAACCAAACCCATTGCCATAGAGTCCATTCTGCTCCATAGCGACCCTATAGGACAGAGTAGAACTGCTCCATAGGATTTCCAAGGAGCAGCTGGTGGATTTGAACTGCCAACCTTTTGGTTAGCAGCTGTATCACTTAACCAATGTGCCACCAGGGCTCCATAGACAAGTACGTATATATAAATGATATCAATATATATATAATATTTTTCTCCCACCCTGTAGCTTGCTTTCTCATATTCTTTTCTTTCTTTTCTTTTTTATTGTGGTTTAGGTGAAAAGTTTGCAGCTCAAGTTAGTTTCTCATACAGAAATTTATAGCCACATTGTTATGTGACCCTAGCTGCTATCCCTATAATGCAACCACACATTCCTCCTTTCCACTCCAGATTTCCTGTGTCCATTCAACCAGCTCCTATCCCTTTCTACCTTCTCATCTGGCCTTTGGACAGGAGCTGCACATTTAGTCTCATGTATCTACTTGAATTAAGAAACACACTCTTCACAAGCATAATTTTATGTCTTACAGTCCAATCTATTCTTTGTCTGAAGAGTTGACTTCAGGAATGGATTTAGTTCTGGGTTAGTAGAGTCCGGGGACCATGTCTTCTGGGGTTCCTCCAGTCTCAGTCAGACCATTAAGTCAGGTCTTTTTACTAGAATTTGAGTTCTGCACCCCATTTTTCTCCATCAGGGACTCTCTGTTATGTTCCCTGTCAGGGCAGTCATTGGTGGTAGCCAGGCAGTATCTAGTTCTTCTGGTCTCAGGCTGATGGAGTCTCTGGTTTATGTTGCCCCTTTTGTCTCTTGGGCTAATGTTTTCCTTGTGTCTTTGGTGTTCTTCATTCTGCTTTGCTCCAGGTGGGTAGGGACAAATTGATGCATCTTAGATGGTTGCTTGCTAGCTTTTAAGACCCCAGACGCCACTCATCAAAGTGGGGTGCAGAACATTTTCTTAATAAACTTTGTTACGCTAATTGACCTAGATGTCCCCTGACACCATGGTCCCCAGACCCTGCCCCTGCTGCACTGTCCCTCAAAGTGTTTGGTTGTGTTCAGGAAACTTCTTAGCTTTTGATTTATTTAGTCCAGTGGTGCTGACTTCCCCTGTATTGTGTGGTGCCCTTCCCTTCACCCAAGATAATTCTTGTCTACTATCTAGTTAGTGAATTCTCCTCTCCCTCCCTCGCCACCCTTGTAACCATCAAAGAATGTTTTCTTCTGTGTGTAAACTGTTTCTTGAGTTCTTCTAATACTGGTCTCATACAATATTTGTCCTTTTGCAACTGACTAATTTCACTCAGCATAACGCCTTCCAGATTCATCCATGTTATGAGACGTTTCTCGGATTCATTGTTGTTCTTTATCATTGCTTAGTATTCCATTGTGTGAATATACCATAATTTGTTTATCCATTCATCCGTTGATGGGCACCTAGGTTGTTTCCATCTTTTTGCTATAGTAAACAATGCTGCAATGAATATGAGTGTGCATGTATCTATTTGTGTGACGGCTCTTATTTCTCTAGGATATATTCCAAGGAGTGGGAGTGCTGGATCTTACAGTACTTCTAGTTCTACCTTTTTAAGGACGCGCCAAATCGATTTCCAAAGTGATTGTACCATTTTACATTCCCAACAGCAGTGTGTAAGTGTTGCAGTCTCTCCACAACCTCTCCAACATTTATTATTTCGTGTTTTTTGGATTAATGCTAGCCTTGTTGGGGTGGGATGGCATCTCATTGTAGTTTTGATTTGCATTTCTCTAATGGCTAATGATCATGAGCATTTCCTCATGTATCCATTAGCTGCCTGAATGTCTTCTTTGGTGAAGTGCCTGTTCATATCCTTTGCCCATTATTTAATTGGGTTATTTGTCTTTTTGTGGTTGAAGTTTTTGCAGTATCTTTTATATTTTAGAGATTAGACCCTGAGCGGATATGTTGTAGCCAAAAATTATTTGCAAGTCTGTAGGTTGTCTTTTTAGTCTTTTGGTGAAGTCTTCTGATGAGCGTAAGTGTTTGATTTTTAGGAGCTCCCAGTTATCCAGTTTCTCTTCTGCTGTTTGTGCATCGTTACTTATGGTTCGTATTCTGTTTATGCCATGTATTAGGGCTCCTTGCGTTGTTCCTATTTTTTCTTCCATGATCTTTATCATTTTAGATTTTATATTTAGGTCTTTGATCCATTTAGAGTTAGTTTTTGTGCATGGTGTGAGGTATGGGTCTTGTTTCAGTTTTTTTGCAGATGGATATCCAGTTATGCTGGCACCATTTGTTAAAGAAACTGTCTTTTCTCCATTTAACGTACTTTGGGCCTTTGTCAAATATCAGCTGCTCATAGGTGGATGAATTTACATCTGGATTCTCATTTCTGTTCCAGTGGTCTATGTCTCTGTTGTTGCACCAGTACCAGGATGTTTTGACTACTGTGGCAGTATAATAGGTCCTAAAATCAGGTAGTGTGAGACTTCCTACTTTGTTCTTCTTCAGTAATGCTTAACTTATCCGGGGCTCTTCCCTTTCCATATGAAGTTGGTGATTTGTTTCTCCGTCTCATTAAAAAATGCCATTGGAATTTGGATCGAGATTGCATTGTATCGGTAGATAGCTTTGGGTGGAATTGACATTTTCACAATGTTGAATCTTGCTATCCATGAGCAAGGTATGTTTTTCCACATATGTAGGTCTCTTTCGGTTTCTTGCAGTAGGGTCTTGTAGTTTTCTTTGTATGGATCTTTTAAGTCTCTGGTTAGATTTATTCCTAAGTATCTGATCTTCTTGGGGGCTATGGTAAATGGTATTGGTTTGGTGATCTCCTCTTCGAAGTTCTGTTTGTTGGTTTAGAGGAATCTAACTGATTTTTGTATGTGTATCTTGTATCCTGAAACTTTGCTGAAATCTTCTATTAGTTCCAGTAGTTTTCTTGTGGATTCTTTGCAGTTTTCTGTGTATAAGATCATATCATCTGCAAATAGAGATACTTTTACTTCTTCCTTACCAATTTG
>NW_004443966.1:258967-263493 GCF_000243295.1 Trichechus manatus latirostris
AGTTGGGTCTGTCGTGATATTGCCCATCTCATTTCTTATTCAGGTTATATGCTTCCTCTCCTGTTTTTCTTTTGTCAGTTTGGCCAGTGGTTTATTGATTTTGTTGATCTTTTCAAAGAACCAGCTTTTGGCCTTGTTAACTCTTTCAATTGTTTGTCTATTTTCTATTTCATTTTATTCTGCTCTAATTTTTATTATTTGCTTTCTTCCAGTGCCTGAGGGCTTCTTTTGCTGCTCTCTCTACTTGTTCGAGTTGTAGGGTTAATGTTTTGATTTTGGCCCTTTCTTCTTTTTGGATGTGTGCATTTATTGCTATAAACTGACCTCTGAACATTGCTTTTGCAGTGTCTCAAAGATTCTGGTCGAATGTGTTTTCATTCTCATTTGATTCTGTGAATTTCTTTATTCCACCCTTAATTTCTTCTATAACCCGGTAGTTTTTAAGCAAGGTGTTGTTCAGTTTCCATGTGTTTGATTTTTTTTCCTTGCTTTTTCTGTTATTGATTTCTACTTTTATGGCTTTATGGTCAAAAAGATGCTTTGTAATATTTTGATGCTTTGGATTCTGTTAAGGCTTGCTTTATGTATCATACTTTTTTATTTAAAAATCATTATGACACTGTTAAATGACATGAACTGCTCTTTAGAAACATGATTTTTATTATATTTTAGTGAATGAATGGGCTTTAGTTTATATAACTATTCACATATCTCATTCCCTGAACTATTCCATGAAATCAGGCTTCAACCTCAACTGCTCCACTATACAATCAACTCTTAACTACCAAATACAGTTCACTTCTTTTACCATCTCGCTTGAACTTTTTGCAACAGCTAACAATGTTATATACTCCTTTTGCTTAAAATTGTTTTCTCTTGCTTTTCATAATGTCACATTTTTTTTCTCATTTTTATCCTACTTTTTTAAACATTTTTCCTCAACAAATTTTGCTTGCATCTCCTCTTTACACCCAAGGGTTCTGTCTTTGAGAATATCCTTTCACTTGATTCTTGAGCATTTTTCAATCACACCATGACTTTCAATAATATTTGTACACAAAATTCTGAATTTTCGTAAAAGTAATGTTTTTTTTCCTTAAAGAGTTGTTTGTTGTGCAATTCTTATAGGTTAGGAAGATTTTTCCATGGTTTATTTTGGGTGACTAAAATTTCTGGGTTACACCTTTGAGAAGGATAAAGATGGGTCAAAATAATGGTGTTCCTGGGTCCCAAGCAACAGTATCAGCTTCAGTATCCAGGTGAATAAAAGCTTGGAACCCCAAAGTGAAAGTGGGAGATATTATACATAGAAATATTTGACTCAGCAAATAGCAATATTTTCAATAGGTAGAAATAGTACAGTCAAATTCACATACCAAATCACTAACTTATCAAGATGCAGTTTAAAGAAATATTTCTTTTTTTAACCCAACTCTAAACTAAGTTGATTGATGTACAAAATGAGATTTATTTTAACCGTGTTGCCACAGAATCACTGAATTGTACTCAAATTAATGTGGCTTCTCTTCTTTGGGTCAGCATGAAGTAAAGGGGCATGTTATCTAATTTTCCCCCAAGTAGCTCTTATGGTGGATACTAATCATATACGCACATCTTTCTCAGAGGCAGAAAGGCTCAGTGTTCCACAAGGTTGGCTTATTCTTTACAATGTATCCAGGCAGAACATTACAAGCAAAATAATGTCATAATGCAGAATGCTTTATGTTACGGGTAAAATCCAAAGACAGTGACTATTGTTACCAAAATGAGGTTTTTATAACAAAACTGTTGTATGATCTGGTATTTGATCATAATAATATTTTGTTGAGCTGGCTATGGAGAATTCTTTGGCCCAGCTCTTACAAGAGTCAGTCTGCCCCTGCCCCTTCCCAACAAGACACACCATGCTTCCTGGCCAGAGAGACACCAGCTCACCACCACCCCAGTTGCACCCACCCCCACTGGCCAGTTGCCTTAGCAGCATATATTTTTTCTTTTTTTCTTCCTCAAACCCAGCTAGCTCCACATGTTGCCTCTGCCCCTTGTTGACAGGCCGTGCCATACCACTTGGCTACAGAGCCACAAGCACACGGCCTCCCTGGGACTGCCCCGCCCCCACCTGATGGTTCCTGCCACACTGCCATTGTTTTCATTTCTTTTCTGTTTCCCCTTCTTCCTTTTACTTCTTCCTCCCACATAACCCCATACACCACCTCCACCCCATCCTACCCAGCCACATCTCGCTGCCTTGACGATAGAGCCACCGGACCACAGCCACCTCGGGTCCACCCTGCCCTCACCCACTGGCTCCCATTGTGTCACTTTTTGTTTGTTTGTTTTTGTTGCTCTCTCTTCTTTCTTTTCTTCCTCCCTCCCACCTAGATCTGTACATCACATCCCCTGCCTTCCAACCAGCCCTTAGTTCTACCCCACCCAAACTTGCCAGCCCCCACGATGCTGCATTTAAAAATTTTTTTTTTATTTTACCATTTTTTTTCTTTTTTCTGTCTTCCTTTTCCTTCTCTCTCGGACCTAGCCCCGTATGCCAACTCCCTCTCACCATTAGACCCCACCATGCCATTGCAGTTGGAGAACCACTGGCCCACCACTGGCCTGATGCTGCACCAGGTCCACCCCTCCCCCACCATGCTACTGCTTTTTTTTTCTTTTGCTTTCTTTTCTTTCCACCTCACACCTAGCCTCATACACCACCTCCCCTCCTTTCCCTCTAGCTCCCAGATCAGCTCAGCCCCCAACTGCAGGCTATTTTTTTAATCTTTCTCTCTCTTTTCTTTCTCCCCTCCCCCCACCTGGCCCCAGACACCATCCCAACTTTTTCACCAGCCCCCAACCTGCTGCCACAGCTACAGCTCAAAACAGCCTCCACACCAAGCCCATACTGCCCCCTCCTCTTGTCACTTGACCAGAGGCTAAACAGTGTGAAGTGAGCCCACACCACTCCCCATCTGATACCCCCTCCTATGTAGTGAAAGGATGGGAAATCTTCCACACTGCTGGACCAACATCAGGAGACAGACAGTGCCTGCCCAGTCTGTCCCCAGCCACCTCACCAAACCAGTGTACAGCAAAGCAGGCTTGCCCCACCTGTTGCTGCCTTATCTATCCAGACAAGATAGTGAGAACTCGCATGCCCACAGATGAGCAAGCAGCAAAACATGCCTGGCCTGCCTGCCATGACATATCAGAACAAAACAAAACTAAAAGTAGTACAAAACAAATGAATATACAATCAATAAAGACAGAAAATAATATCTTTATGTCTCAGAGACAGCAGACAATATCAAAACATAAAGAAACAGTGCAAAATGGCTCCAGTAAATGATCAAAATAAAGAATCAGATGATCTTCTGGTAGAAGAAAAGGCAGTGGAGCTTGCTGATATGGAATTCAAAAGACTAATATTTAGGACTTTCCAAGATATAAGGAAAGAGAGCAAGGAAAACACAGATGAAACCAATGGCAACAAACTCAAAATCAAGGGAAACAGATAAAGCAATAGAAGAATTCAGGAAAATAATACAAGAAAAAAAATAAAAATAAGTGAATCGTTAGAAATCATACAAAAACAGCAATTAGAAATCCAAAAGATAAACAAAATTTCAGAAATGGACAACTAAATAGAAAGTTTTAGGAGCAGATTTGAAACAATAGAAGACAGAGTAAGTGAGACTGAAGACAAATCCATGGATGCCACATTGTTTTGAGGAAAAATCAGAGAAAAGGATGAAGAAAACCTAAGAATTATGTGGGACACAATCAAGAGCAGATATTTGTGCGTGATCAGAGTTTCAGAACAGGAGAAGAAAATGGAAAACGAAGAGAAGATTGTTAAAGATTTGCTAGCAGAAACTTCCCAAATATCATGAAAGATAAAAAATTGACCATCCAAGAAGCTCAACGAAGCCCTATAGGATAGATCCTAAAATAAAGTTGACAAGACACATCCTAGTCACACTTGCCAAAACTAAAGACAAAAAAAAGAATACTGAGAGCCATTTGAGGAAAATTAAAAGTCACTTACAATAAGGCTAAGCACTGATTACTCAGCAGAAACTATGCAAGAAGGCAGTGAGGTGACATACATAAAACCTTGAAATTGAATTCTATTGACTAGAATTTGGTTGAGGATTTTTGCATCTATGTTCATGAGGGATATTGGTCTGTAATTTTTTTTGTGGTGTCTTTACCTGGTTTTGGTATCAGGGTTATGCTGGCTTCATAGAATGAGTTTGAAAGTATTCCATCCTTCTCTATACTCTGAAATACCTTTAGTAGCAGTGGTGTTAAGTCTTCTCTGAAAGTTTGGTAGAATTCTCCAGTGAAGCCATCAGGGCCAGGGCTTTTTTTTTTTGTGGGGAGTTTTTTAACTAGTGTTTCAATCTCCTCTTTTGTTATAGGTTTATTTAGTTGTTCTACCTCTGTTTGTATTAGTTTGGGTAGGTAGTGTGTTTCTAGAAATTTGTCCATTTCCTCTAGGTTTTCAAATTTGTTAGAGTACAATTTTT
>NW_004443966.1:263593-270593 GCF_000243295.1 Trichechus manatus latirostris
AATTTCAGTTGGGTCTGTTGTGATATCGCCCATCTCATTTCTTATTCAGGTTATTTGCTTCCTCTCCTGTTTTTCTTTTGTCAGTTTGGCCAGTGGTTTATCAATTTTGTTGATCATTTCAAAGAACCAGCTTCTGGTCTTGTTAACTCTTTCAATTGTTTTTCTATTTCATTTAATTCTGCTTTAATTTTTATTATTTGCTTTCTTCTGGTGCTCAAGGGCTTCTTTTGCTGCTCTCTTTCTACTTGTTTCAGTTGTAGGGTTAATGTTTTTATTTTGGCCCTTCTTTTTGAATGTGTGCATTTATTGCTATAAACTGATCTCTGAGCATTGCTTTTGCTGTGTCCCAAAGGCTCTAATAAGATGTGTTTTCATTCTCATTTGATTCTGTGAATTTCTTTATTCTGTCCTTAGTTTCTTCAATAACCCAGTAGTTTTTGAGCAAGGTGTTCAGTTTCCATGTATTTTTTTTTTTCCTTGCTTTTTCCATTATTGATTTCTACTTTTATGGCTTTATGGTTAGAAAAGATGCTTTGTAATATTTCAATTTTTGGATTTTGTTAAGGCTTACTATGTGGTCTATTCTGGAGAATGTTCCATGCGTGTTGGCAAGGAAATTACACTTGGCTGCTGTTGGTTGGGGTATTCTGTATATGTCTATGAGATCAAGTTGATTGATTGTGGCAGTTAGATCTTCTGTGTCTTTACGGAGCTTCTTTCTGGGTGTTCTGTTCTTCACCAAAAGTGGTGTGTTGAAGTCTCCTACTATTATTGTGGAGCTGTCTATCTCTCTTTTAAATGCCATTAAAGTTTGTTTTATGTATTTTGGAGCCCTGTCATTGGGTGTGTAAATATTAGTTATGGTTGTGTCCTCCTGGTGTGTTGACCCTTTAATCATTATATAGTGTCCTTCCTTATCTTTGTGGTGGATTTTGCTTTAAAGTCTATTTTGTCAGAGATTAATATTGCCACTCCTGCTCTTTTTTGATTGTTGTTTGCTTGATATATTTTTTTCCATCCTTTGAGTTTTAGTTTTTTTGTGTCTTTAAGTCTAAGATGTGTCTCTTGTAGGCAGTGTATAGACAGATCATGTTTTTTTAATCTATTCTGCCACTCTTTGTCTCTTTATTGGTGCATTTAGTCCGTTTACATTCAGCATAATTATTGATAGGTATGAGTTTAGTGCTGTCATTTCTTTGTTCCACTTAATTTTCCTTGCTGAGTCATTTTTATTTATGTATTTTCTTTTCATCTTTTTCATAGTTTATTTTGTATTTGCTGAGTCTTTATGTTTTTCTTGTTTTTTATTTTGATGTGTGGGATTGTTAGTTTCCTTTGTAGTTAGCTTAATATTTACCCCTATTTTTCTATGTTTAAACTAATCTTTTATTTCTTTACTTAGCCTTGACTTCCTCTCCATAGGAAAGATCTATGACTACATTATTTAGTCCCTCTTTTTCATTTTTATGTTGTCATCTTTTACATACTGACGTCTCTCTTTCCCTATTTTCAGTATTTTAGCTTTGATTTATTTTTGTGACTTTCCTATCTGGGTTGATATCTGGTCATTCTGTCCTGTGTTCTACTCTTGGGTTGTTATCTGATGTTATTGATTTTCTAACGGGAGGACTCCCTTTAGTATTTCATGTAATTTCGGTTTGGTTTTTGCAAATTCCCTGAACTTCTGTTTATCTGGATATGCCCTAAATTTGCCATCATAGTTGAGAGACAGTTTTGCTGGATATATAATTCTTGGTTGGCAATTTTTTTTTTTTTTCCTTCAAGGCTTTATATATGTCATCCCATTGCCTTCTTGCCTGTATGGTTTCTGCTGAGTAGTCTGAGCTTAGTCTTATTGACCCTCCTTTGTAGATGACTTTTCGTTTATCCCTAGCTCTTCTTAAAAATGTCTTTATCTTTGGTTTCGGTAAGTTTCATTATAATATGTCTTCTTTGGGGATCTACACTGTGTGGGGTTCAATGAGATTCTTGGATAGATATCTTGTCATCTTTCACGATAGCAGGGAAGTTTTCTGCTGACAAATCTTCAACAATTCTCTCTGTATTTTCTGTTATCCCCTCCCTGTTCTGGTACTCCAGTCACTCATAGGTAATTCCTCTTGATAGAGTCCCACATAATTCTTAGTGTTTCTTCATTTTTTAAAAATCCTTTTATCTGATTTTTCCTCAAATAAGTTGGTGTCAAGTGCTTTATCTTCAATCTCACTAATTCTGACTTCCATTGCCTCAGTTTTGCTCCTATGACTTTCTATTGAGTTGTCTAATTCTGAAATTTTATTGTTAATCCTCTGGATTTCTGTTTGCTGTCTCTGTATGGTTTCTTGCAGCCTGTTAAATTTATCATTATGCTCTTCTCTAATCTTCTTTAATTCCTCTATTGCTTTGTCTGTGCCTTCCGTGGCTTGTTCTGCATTTTGCCTGATCTCTTGAAGAATTCTGTATATTAATCTTTTTAATTCTACCTCCAGTAATTCCAAGAAGTTCTCTTCCTTTGGAAAATTTCTTGAGTCTTTGTTTTGGTGGTTTGCTGAAGCCATCATGGTCTACCTCTTTATGTGATTCGATATTGTCTGTTGTCTCTGAGACATTATTGTTATATGTACTAATTTTATGTTTGCTTACTGTGTCCTAGCTTCTTGTTTTGTTTTGTTTTGTTTTGATATACCAGAATAGGCTGGTCGTGTGAGCTAGTTTGATTATTAGCATCCTTGAAGCTCTCACATCCTGTATCCAGGTGGCTAAAGTTGTTACTATGTATGTGAGTCTTGGAGTCCATTTAATTTTCTTGTGTGGATTCAGCTCAGGTGTCCAGGTCGTCGGTCACTGAGTGTGTAATGCAGGCTCTCACTTACAATCCTAGGTCGGCTGGAGTGATTGGAATAGGCACAGGTATCTGGCTGCAGTAGGGAGTCGTGTGCTGATCAAGGCAGGGGGCTGACTGCTGCCCCGAGTGTCTGGGTGGAAGGTGTGTCCCTGCTCCCTAGTGTGTGTAGGTAGGTGAATTTTGCAGTTGGACTATGGGCACCCTATGCTGTTGGCTGTTAGGACTGGGAGTCACCACTTATTCTTGGACCCCTGTCTCTGGTGCCTTGGTGGAGTGGGTGGAGCCACCAGTCCTCCGACCCCTTATATGGGTAGGTGAGGACACTGCTTAATGGGCAGGGTGGTGTCAAATGTCATGAATCTGCCGCTCCCCCTTATAGCTGATATAGCTGAAAATAAGCATCGGGTATATACCCTATTATACTGTGCTAATGAGGGCCTACTCTGTTGAAATGGGTCCACACAGGTCTATGCAGGAGTGAAAGGCATTCAAAGTCCATGGACCCCTTTTGCCTGTGTCTAAGCAAAGGGGCTGTGCCTGCCCTGAGTTCCCAGTTTAGGGGAGCTGGCAGATTATTTTTTCCTGTTTTTTAATTTCTTCCCTCTCCAAAGCCAGGAGAATGGCTCAGGGTGTGAGATGGGTCTTACTTCTGGTCCAGGGGGCACAGCAATCACTGAAACCAGACTGGAACCCAGAGCACAACGGGGAGGGGGCAGATAAATGGGAGAGAGGTTTTTTTTGATCCATGAGGTAGGTTAGACGCTGTATTTACCTTTCGCCACTGATCAAGTGCCATTTCTCGCTAGTTCTGGAGGCTTGAGCAGATTCTCCACTGCTCAGTCTCTTCCAATGTGGAAAACACATCCCGAGCTCCACTGCTTGCCTCATCCCTTATGGGCTAACCAATCCAGGCTGCAGGGTACCAGGTCCAGCCAGGTCAGGTCTGGCAACTCCTTGCTGCTTCTGAACTGTCTCTCCCTCCCTCTGCCACTCAATCCAGTTCCTCAACTTTGTCTTTGATGTTTAGAGCTCCTAGTTTGGCATATATAATTGATTCACTTTTTTGGGGGGGTCTTTGTTGTAAGAGGGACCACAGGAAGCGTCTGACTACTCCACCATCTTGGCCCTGCCTCTTGCTTTTTCATATTTTTTTTTAAATTTTACTTTAGATGAAGGTTTATAGAACAAATAGTTTCTCATTAAACAGTCAGTACACATATTGTTTTATGACATTGGTTAACAACCCCACAATATGCCAGTACTCTCCCTTCTTGATGTTGGAGGACTTTTTTTTTTTTTTGATGAAAATTTACATAGCCAAAGTTACACTATTTCAAAAGTTTCTACATGTACAATTCAGTGACATTGATTACATTCTACCAGTTGTGCTGCTATTCTCACTATCCTTTTCCAAATTATTCCATCACCATTATTTTCAACTCACTGCCCCCTAGGCTTCCCATTAAACTTTTTGAGTTGCTATTGTCAATTTGATCGCACATAGATAATTCTTTTTTTTTTTTTTTTTTGTACCTTAGATAAAGGTTTGCAGAACAAATAGTTTCTCATTAAAGTTAGTACACATATTGCCCTATGACAGTGGTTAACAACCCCACGACATGTCAACACTGTCCTTTCTCAATCTTGGGTTCCCGATCACCAGCTTTCTTGTCCACTGCTGCCTGCTAGTCCTTGTCCCTAGACTGCAGTGTCTCATTAGTCCTGTTCTGTTTTATGAGGCTGTCCAATTCCCGGCTGAATGGTGAACTTCGGAAGTGACTTCACCACTGAGCTAAAAGGGTGTCTGGGGGTCATACTCTCAGGGTTCTCCAGTCTGTCAGGCCAGTAAATCTGGCCTTTTTTTTGTGAGTTAGAATTTTGTTATACATCCTTTTCCAGCTCTGTCCAGGACCCTCTGATGTGATCCCGGTCAGTGGTGGTAGCCGGGCACCATCTAGCTGTACTGGACTCAGTCTGATGGAGGCCTTGGTAGCTGTGGTCCATTAGTCCTTCAGACTAATCTTTTTCTTGTATCCTGTTCTCTTCATTCTCCCTTGTTCCAGAAGGGGTGAGAACAGTGGAGTATCTTAGATGGCTGCTCACAGGCTTTTAAGACTCTACATGCTACTCACCAAGGTAGAATGTAGAACATTGTCTTTATAAACTGTATTATGCCAATTGAACTAGATGTTCCCTGAGACCATGGTCCCCACAGCCCTCTGCCCAGCAATTCAGTCCCTCAGGGAGTCTGGATGTGTCTAAGGAGCTTGCATTACTTGTCCTTGTACAAGTTGTGCTGTCTTCCCCAGTATTGTGTACTGTCTTACCCTTCATCAAAGTTACCACTTATCTATTGTCTGTTTAGTTCCCCCCCACCCCTTCCATCCCTCATAACCAGCAAAGATTGTTTCTTTTTGTGTGTAAACTTTCACATGAGTTATACAGTAGAGGTCTCATACAATATTTGTCCTTTTGTGATTGACTTATTTCACTCAGCATAATGCCCTCCAGTTTCATCCATGTTATGAGATGCTTCACAGATTCATCATTGTTCTTTATCATTGCATAACACTCCATTGTGTGTATGTACCATAGTTGGTTTATCCATTCATCTGTTGATGGGCATCTAGGTTGTTTCCATCTTTTTGCTATTGTGAACAGTGCTGCAGTGAATATGGGTGTGCATATGTCTATTCGTGCGATGGCTCTTATTTCTCTAGGATATATTCCTAGGAGAGGGATTGCTGGATCCTATTTCTATTTCTAGCTTTCTAAGGAAGTGCCATGTCATTTTCCAAAATGGTTATATCATTTTACATTCCCACCAGCAGTGCATAAGAGTTCCAATCTCCCCTCAGCCTCTCCAACATTTATTATTTACAGTGTTTTTGATTCCTGCCAGTAATGCTGGGTTGAGAAGGTATCTCATTGTGATTTTAATTTGCATTTCTCTAATGGCTAGTGATTGCGAGCATTTCCTCATGTGTCTGTTGGCCGCTTGAATTTCTTTGGTGAAGTGTCTGTTCATTTGCTTCGACCATTTTTTAATTGGATTATTTGTCTTTTTGTTGTAGATGTGTTGGATTTTGTTATAGATTTTAGAGATTAGACCTTTGCCTGACTTGTAATGTCCAAAAACTTTTTCCCAGTCTGTAGGTTCTCTTTTTACTCTTTTGGTGAAATCTTTTGATGAGCATAAGTGTTTCATTTTTAGATGATCCCAGTTATCTAGCTTATCGTCTGGGGTTTGTGTGCTGTTGGTTATGGTTTGTATCCTGTTAATGGCCTGTATTTGGGCCTCTAGCATTGATCCTATTTTTTCTTCTATGAACTTTATAGTTTTTGGCTTTATATTTAGGTCTTTGATTCATTTTGAATTAGTTTTTGTATATGGTGTGTGGTATGGGTCCTGTTTCATTTTTTTTGCAGATAGACAGTAAGTTTTGCCAACATCATTTGTTAAAAAGACAGTCTTTTCACCGTTTGATGGACTTTGGGCCCTTGTCGAAGATCAGGTGACCGTAGGTGGATAGATTTACATTTGGGTTCTCAATTCTTTTCCATTGGTCAATGTATTTGTCGTTGTACCAGTACCAGGCTGTTTTGACTACCGTAGCTGTATAGTAGGTTCTGAAGTCAGGTAGTGCGAGTCCTCCTATTTTATTTTTCTTCTTCAATAGAGCTTTACTTATCTGGGGCTTCTTCCCTTTCCATATAAAGTTAATGATTAGTCTTTCCATCTCTTTAAAGAATGTTGTTGGTATTTCGATTGAGATTGCATTGTATTTGTAAATTGCTTTGGGTAGAATTATCATTTTCACTATGTTGAGTCTACCTATCCATGAGCACAGGATGTTTTTCTATTTATGTACATCCCTTTGGGTTTCTTGCAGTAGTGTTTTGTAGTTTTCTTTGTATAGGTCTTTTACATCCCTGGTTGGATTTATTCCTAAGTATTTTATTTCTTTAGGGACTATTGTAAATGGTATTTGTCTTAGTCATCTAGTGCTGCTATAACAGAAATACCACAAGTGGATGGTTTTAATGAAGAGAAGTTTATTTCCTCACAGTTAAAGTAGGCTAAAAGTCCAAATTCAGGGTGTCAGCTCCAGGGGAAGGCTTTTTCTCTCTGTCGGCCTTCTTCTCTTCAGTGTT
>NW_004443966.1:271632-300346 GCF_000243295.1 Trichechus manatus latirostris
GTAATGTCCCCCATTTCATTTCTTATTTGGGTTATTTGTGTCCTCTCCTGTTTTTCTTTTGTAAGTCTGGCCAGTGGTTTGTCGATTTTGTTGATGTTTTCAAAGAACCAACTTTTGGTTTTGTTGATTCTTTCTATTGTTTTTTTATTCTCTAGTTCATTTATTTCTACTCTGATTTTTATTATTTCCTTTCTTCTAGTGGCTGTGGACTTTTTTTTGCTGTTGTCTTTCTATTTGATCGAATTCTGTAGTTAATGTTTTGATTTTGTCCCTTCTTTTTTGATGTGTGCATCTATTGCTATAAATTGTCCTCTGAAGACTGCCTTTACTGTGTCCCAAAAGTTTTGGTATGATGTGTTTTCATTCTCTTTTGATTCTAGGCATTTTTTGATTCCATCTCTGATTTCTTCTATTACCCAATGATGTGTAAGCAGAGTGTTATTCAGTTTCCATGTAATTGATCTTTTTTTCCTTGGTCTTCTTGTTGTTAATTTCTACCTTGATGGCATTGTGGTCAGAGAAGATAGTTTGTATTGTCTTAAAGTTTTGGATCTTGTTTAGGGTTGCTCTATGGCCCTGAGATGTGGTCTATTCTGGATAATGTTCTATGTGCATAGGAAAAGAATGTGTGCTTTGCAGCTGTTGGGTGGAGTGTTCTATATATGTCTATGAGGTCAAGTTGGCTGCTTGTGCCCTTTTTGTCTTCTGTATCTTTGTGAGTTTCTTTCTACATGTTCTGTCCTTTACCTTAAGTTGTGTGTTGAAGTCTCCTACTATTATTATGGAACTGTCAGTTTCTCTTTTCAGTGCTGTTAGAGTTTGTTTTATGTACTTTGGAGCCCTGTCGTTGGGTGCATAGATCTTTATTATGGTTATGTCTTCATGATGGATCGTCCCCTTAATCATTATATAGTGTACTTCTTTGTCTTTCATGGTGGATTTTGTTTTAGCATCTATTTTATCTGAGATTAGTATTGCCACTCCTGCTCTTTTTCGGTAGCTGCTTGCTAGATATATTTTTTTTTCCGTCCTTTGATTTTTAATAAATTTATGTTTTTGTTTCTAAGGTGTGTCTCTTGTAGACAGCATATGGATGGATCCTGTTTTTTTATCCATTCTTTCACTCTGCATCTCTTTATGGGTGCATTTAGGGCATTTACATTCAGTGTAATTATTGATAGGTGTGAGTTTATTGCTGTCATTTTGTGGTGCTTTTTTTTTGTGGTGCTGACATTTTCTTTGTTCCTCTTACTCTCCTGTGTTGAATTCCTTTTGTTTGTGGATTTTTTTTTCATTTCTTTTGTTTTTGTTGGTTTTGTTTTTACTGAGACTTTATGTTTTTCTTCTTTATTTTGATGAGTGAGTTTGTTAACTTTCTTTGTGGTTACCTTGAAATTTACCCTTATCTTCCTAGGTTTGAACCAGTCTATTATTACTTGGTATCGCCTTTCCTTCCTCTCCATTAGAAGGGTCTATAGTTACACCATTTATTCCCTCTTTTATTGTTCTGAAGCTGTTGTCATTTACAGATTAACCTCTGTGGTTCCCTGTTGTAATTCTTTTGGTTTTGGATAGTCCTTGAGAATTCATTTCCTAGGCTGATATCTGGCTGGTAAGATCTTGCATCTTAGATTCAGCCTGTTGTCTGTTGTTGTTTGTTCTCAGATCAAAGGACTCCCTTTAATAAGTCCTGTAAATTTGGTTTGGTTTTTACATAGTCCCTTAATTTCTATTTATCTGGAAATGACCTAATTTCACCATCATATTTGAACGAGAGTTTTGCAGGATATATTATTCTTGGCTGGCAATTTTTTTCTTTCAAGGTTTTATGTGAGTCATCCCATTGCCTTCTTGCCTGCATGGTTTCTGCCGAATAATCTGAGCTTAGTCTTATTGTTTCTCCTCTGTATGTGACTTTTTGTTCTCAGGCTGCTCTCAGGATTCTTTGTCTTTGGTTTTAGCTAGTATGATTATGGTATACCTTGGTGATTTTCTTTGGGGTCTATCCTATATGCGGTTCGTTGAGCTTCTTGGATAGTTAGCTTTTCATCTTTCATGATATTGGAGAACTTTTCTGTCAACAATTCTTCAATGATCTTCTCTGTGTTTTCTGTTTTCTCCCCCTGTTCTGGAACTCCGATCACTTGCAGAGTTTTGCTTTTGAATGTATCCCACGTAATTCTCAGGGTTTCTTCATTTTTCTTCCTTCTTTTTTGATTTTTCCTCAAACTGAGTTGTATCCAAGTATTTGTCTTCAATTTCGCTGATTCTGCCTTCCATTGTTTCAAACCTGCTCCTCAGCCCCTCTATGACACTGTCCATTTCTGAAATCTTGTTTATATTTTGGATTTCTAATTGTTATTTTTGTATGATTTCTAGTTGTGAATTTATTTTAGAATTTTTTTCCTGTATTATTTTCTTGAATTCTTCCATTTTTTGTCTGTATTTTCCATGAATTTGTCTGCTTTTTCCATGAATTTGTCTATTTTTTCCTCATTTTTTGTCTGCTTTTTGCTTCAACTCTTGGATAATTCTGAATATTAGAGATTTGAATTCCCTGTCAGTTCTAGTGCCTTTTCTTCTACTGGAAAGTCATCTGGTGTTTTATTTTGGACACCTACTGGAACCATCTTGTCCTGTTTTTGTATATGTTTTAATATTGTCTGCTGTCTTTGGGGCATTCAGTAGTTATTTTCCTCATTTACTGATTGTAGATTTATTTGTTTCATCCTGCTTTTTTGTTTTATTTGGTTATGTCTGAGCAAGTGGGCTGTGCATTCTTTGTTGTTTGCTCACCTGTGGACAATATTTTTTTCATCTCCTTCTCCAATGGGCAAGGTCAGTCACTCAGGTATGGTACAGTAGGGCAGGTCCAGCTGAAGGTGTGTTGCTGGGATGGGTTGTTTGTGGCATATACCAGGGCTGACAGTGTGGACTGGGAATCAGGGCAGGGTGGGTTCCAGTAGTCCGTGCCTGTGCTGCTTGGGAGTGTGATGTTCAGCTCATGGTGCTGGTAGGCTGGAAGGAGGGGGGAGATTATGATGTGTGGAGCTAAGATGGGTATGAGAAAGATGAGAGAGAGGAAGGAGAGGAATAAGAGCCAAAAACATACACACAAACAAATAAGAGTGCTAAGGGAACTTGCTGTTGGAGTGGAGAGATGAGAGACTGAGAAATGGAGAAAAATAAAAAGAAAAAAAGAAAAAGTGTAAAAGAGAAGAATGAATAAATCGAGAAACTAGAAATGAAGAAAGACAAAAAGAGAATAAGAGAGAGAAGAAAACAAAACAAAGAAAAAAAGAAATAAGAAATACCCCCAGGGATGTCCCTGTGCGTCTACGCAGAGTAAGGGAGTAGCTCTGTACTGCCCGGCTAGAAGGGGCTCCCAAGCCAATAAAAGAAAAAGAAAACAAATAAATCAACATAGAACAAATCAGAGCAAACAAACAAACATAAAGCCCCAGGGGTCCCATGAGTCTGGCAGTACAGACCGGGAAGCAGTTTCATAGTCAAGCTGTGTTTCGCAGCCTTTCAGGAAGAAGCAAAGATGGCACATGGAGCCAGGTATTTGAGAGAAAGGAGGGGGAGATGGGAAAGGTAAGGGAGAAATCTAAAGAAGCAGGAAAAAGCAACACCAGCAGCCAACAAATGGCACTCAGGGAGCTGGCCAGTTTGAGCAGGTAGACTCCAAGTAACACCGGGGTGAAGCCGGTGCTTCCTGGCCAAGAGACTGTGGCCACAGGAAGCAGAGGAGGCCAAGTGGGGGTGAAGAAGGGTGGTGGGTGGGAAAGCCTATATCACTCTTTACCGGTTGTTCTATCTCCTGCTGGAAGCTCCGTGCAGCTGCTTTCTTGTACCCCCTGTTTGCTGATCTCCGGTAGGAGTCCAGGATGGCAGATCCGTGCTGAGGTAGCTGATAGGGGACTTCTGCATGTATCTCTCCTCACTCTCTGTTCTCGGTCCATTTCTTATTCCATTCAGTGCTTGGCTGAGTTCTTTATCTCTTCATATGATGCTTAGGGTTTTAGGATTGATGTGTGACTCAGTTTGACTTAGTTTTTCAGATCTTTGCTGCGGCGTGGTGCCTCTGACTATAGTGCCATGTTGCCCAGAAGTCCTTGCTTTTTCTTATTCTTCATGTCTTTCAAATAGCAGGACTTTTAAATTTTTGAATAAATCCAATTAATCATTGTTTAATACTGATGTTATTTTAAATTGTTTATTTTGAAACAATTGTAGATCACAGGAAGTTGCAAAGATAGTAGAGAGAGCCCATGTTACCTTCACCCAGTTTACTCCAATGGTTACATCTTACATAATTAGTTTACAATATTAAAAACCAGGAATTTGATTCATTCCTAAATAAAGACAATTACATTTGAAAAACAAACAGACAAACAAACAAACTCCAGGAATTTGACATTGGAATAATGTGTGTATATAGTTCTGTCATTTTATTACATGTAAACTGTATAGCCACCACTGGAATAAAGATGCAGGACTATTCTATCACCACAAAGACCTCTCCCTCGTGTTACCCCCTTATAGTCATTTTCATTCTGTCCCCATACCATTCCTGGCAACTGCTAATCTGTTTTCCGTTCGTACAATTTTGTCATTTCTACAGTGTCACATAAATGAAATCATGCAATTTGTGTGACATTTTGAAACTGACTTTTCATTTAACATAACGCCCTTGAGATTCTTCCAAGTTACTGCATGTATCAGTAGTGTGTTCATTTTATTGCTGAGTTGTAATCCACGGTATGGAGGTACCACAGTTTGTTTAAGCACTCACCTATCATGGGATACTTTGGTTGTTTCCATTTTTGGCTTTTACAAATAAAGCTGCTACGAAAAATCAAGTCTAGGTTCTGTGTGGATGTAAGTTTTATTTTTCTAGGATAAATGCCCAGGAGTACAATTGTTGTGTCGTATTGTAAGTGTACTTTTAGTTCCTTTTTTTTTTTTTTAAAGAACTGACAGGGTATTTTTCAGAGCGACTATGTTATTTTACATTCTCACTGACAATGAATGAGAGATCCAGTTTCACTTCATTCTCTCCAGCATTTGGCATTGTCACTGTTTTTATTTTAGTTGTTCTAATAGGTGTGTAGAGACACTTCATCATGGTTTTAATCTGAATTTCCCTAATAGCTAGCAGTGTTGAACATCTTTTCATGTGCCTGTTTACCATCCATACATCCTCTTTAGTGAAACGTCTCTTCATGCCTTTTGCCTTTTTCTAATAGTATTTGTGTTTTACTGTTGAGTTTTGAGAGTTCTTTATATATTGTAGGTGCTAGTCTTTTGTCAGATATGTGATTTGCAAATATTTTCTTCTAGTCCATAGCTTTCATCCTATTAACAGTATCTTCCCCAGAGCAAAATTTTTACTTTTGATGAAGTCCAAATTAGTGCTTTTATTTTTCTATCATGTTTTTGGTGTCATGATTAAAAATTATTCACTCAGCCCTAGGTCTCAAAGATTTTTCCCTATGTTGATAACTAAATTTTTGTATTTCACGTGTAAGTATATGATCCACTTTTTTAGTTAATTTTTCTATAAAGTGTGAGGTTTAGACTAAGACTTTTGTTTTTTGTTTTTTGCCTGTGGCTATCCAATTGCTCAAGCACCATTTGTTGAAAAGCCCATCTTTTCTCCATTGAATTGCTTTTGCATCATTGTCAAAATATCAGTTGGCCATAATTGTTTGGATCTGTTTCTGGGTTTTCTATTGATCTGTGTGTATTTCCATTCACCAATACCACACTATCTTAATTACTGTGTAACTATATGTCCCAAAATTAAGTAGAGTTATTCCTCCCATTTTATTCCTTTTTTTTTTTTTCAGAATTGCTTTTAGGTATTTTAGTTTATTTGCGATTCACATACATTGTAAAAGAGCAATGTAGTCTATGTCTACAAAAAAATCTTGTGATTTAGATAGGAATTGTGTTAAACCTGTATACCAATATGGGGAGAATTGATGTCTTTACTATGTTGTCTTTCAATCCAGAACATGGTATATACCTCTCCATTATTAAGATATTCTTTGATTACTTTCATCAGCATTGTATAGTTTCTGCCTACCAGTCTTGTTCATGTTTTGCTAGATTTACACCTAAGTATTTCATTTTTTGAGAAAATTGTAAATAGTATTGCATTTTAAATGTTTATTTCTTCTATATGTTGCCAGTATACAGAAATAAAGGTAATTTTTTTCTTTCTCTTATATTCTGCAACCTTGCTAAACTCACTTCTTAGTTTCACAGGTTTTTCTTTTTGTATATTTCTTGAGATTTACTACATAAGCAATCATGTCATCTGCAAATAGGAACAATTTTGTTATTTCTTTTCAATCTGTATGTCTTCATTTCTTTTTCTTGCCTTATTTTTCTGGCTTGTAGTTTCAGTACTATGTTGAATAAGAGTGATGAGATGCGACATACTTATCTTGTTTCTGATCTTAGGAGAAAGCATTCAATTTTCACCATTAAGTATATTAGCTATAAGTTGTTTGTGATGGTTTTTTATCAAATTATCTATTCTTTCTAAGAGTTTTTATCATAAATGGCGGTTAATTTTTGTCAAATGATTTTTCTGCATCTATTGATGTGACCACGTGGATTTTCTTTCTTCTTCTGGCAATGTGATGGATTACATTGATTAATTTTTTAATATTGAACCAGCTTTGTATAACTGAAATAAATACCACTTGGTCACAGTATTCTTTTTATATATTGTTGAGTTATATCTTGTCAACATTTTTTTGTATCTATATTCATGAGGATATTGGTCTATTTTCTTTTTGTGCTGTCTTTGTGTGGTTTTGGTATCAGGGTAACATAGGCTTCATAGAATAAGTTGGAAAGTGTCCCTCTTCTGTGCTCTCAAAGAGATGGTATAGAATTGATATTAATTCTTCTTTAAAGGCTTGGTAGAATTCTGTGGTGATACCATCTGGACCTGGATATTTCTTTTTCAGGAGATGTTTAATTATGATTTTTAGTTATAGGGCTATTCAAATTAACTATTTGACGTTGGGTGAGTTGGGATAATTTGTGCTTTTTGAGAAATTGACCCATTTCATCCAGCTGCCAAATTTAAGTGTGTAGATTTGTTTATAGTATTATTATCTTTTAGATGTCTACAGGATCTTAGCAATATCCTCTGTTTAACTCATAATTTTAGTAATCTGTGTCTTTTTTTTCCTTTGTCAATCCTGCTGAACATTTGCCAGTGATACTGATCTTTCAAAGAACCAACTCTTTTTTATTGATTTTATTTAATTTTAGTTTAGTTATAAATATTTCATACTTTCCATGGTGATTTTTCTCTGTAAATAGTAATAAGGAATGTTTATAATTTTCCAAACACATTTTTTTTGGATGAGGGTGTTTTCATTCTTTCTTTTTTTTAAATTGCCAACCTATCGTTTATTTCTTATTTAATTTGTTTATGTGATATACTTCTATGAAATATATTGAGGCTTTTTTGTGGCCAGGTACATCATCAATTTTTAATTGTATTTTATTTGAAAAGAATAAATGTATTTCAGTTTGGTGTGAATTCTGACCCCACATCTGTACTTGATACAGGCCTAAGGTTACTATTTTTGATGAGTAAATTTTTCTATTCATGCCGGTAAGTGGATGAAAAACTTGTTACTTCTCCATTTCCATAGCTAATTTTTACCCCATGAGTTTATATTGTACGAGTGTTTTTATACTGTATTGACTTTCTGTGATATCTAGGTAGCCCCAGAAAGTTCTAGCTTTCCTTGTGCCCAGATTCTGTGGTGTGGGATCACCTCTTACAAGAAAATTCTGTGAGAAGTAGTGATACTTATCTTTATTTTGGATCATGACATCTCTAGTCCTTAGCATAATACCTGGCGCTTAGAAGGCACTTGATCAATTTTGGATGAATGAGTGAATGAATGAATCAATGAATTGTTCCAACACCCCTGTGAGCAATTTTGGCTTTTACTCCATTCATTATTAGAGTTTCTTCTTCATTTGTAGTGATTGGGATATTACTGTTGTTTTTTTTGTTTTTGAGCTTAAACCAGTAAATCAGTTGCCGTTGCGTCTATACCAACTTATGGGAACCCCATGTATGTCAGAGTCAGAGTAGACCTATGCTCCATAGAGTTTTAAATAGTTGATTTTTTGGAAGTAAATCACCAGACCTTTCTTCCAAGTTGCCTCTTGGTGGACTTGAACCTCCAATCTTTCAGTTAGCAGCTGAGCATGTTAACTGTTTACACCACCCATGGACTCCTTTTTGAGTTTAGATGTGTTTTAATGTTTTTAAAATTACATTGCCTAGAATTTGTGTGTGTGTGGCATTGTGCTTTAGGTGGGTCAGAGGGCAGAATCCTTCTACTGAACCGGATTTTAAAAGAGAAAATAAAATTCTGATTATGTTTTATGTCACTCTTTTGCTCAAAAACAATCTGTGGTTCTGCACTGCAATTAGGATATAATTTAAATTTATTTTTAGGCCATATGATGCTTTTCATACTACAAAGCCTACACATCTACCTTTATTGTCACATATTTCAGTTCCTGACAGTCCATGCTATTCCAAGCTTCAATGCATTTGTAAATTCTTTTCCCTCTGCCAGTATGCCTTCATCCTTTGACAAACACCCAGTCATAAATCATCTCCCCCATGAATCTTTTCCAAGTCCAATGTCCTCTCTGGCTGCAGAGTTAGTAGTTCTCTTCTCTGTGCTCCTCTATCACTTTGTTCTCATCTCTCATATACATTTATCACATTGTATTGTCCTTATTACTCAATTTCTCAGATTTCCCTCAGCCCATAAGGGAACAATCAATGGTATGTGAGATATGAGTTACATTCACATTACTCTCTCACTTGACACCCACCCCACTGCATCCAGAATGACAATTGAAATGTGAGCCATGCCAGAGTGCTTCCTCTGCCCTAGCAGAGTATGCTGTTGTTGTTGTTAGGTACCACAGAGTCGATTCTGACTCATAGCGACCCTAGGTACAACAGAATGAAGTGCTGCCTGGTCTCGCACCATCCTCATAATCATTGTTGTGCTTTGAGCCCATTGTTACAGCCACTGTGTCAATCCATCTAATAGAGAGCTTCCTCATTTTCGCTGACCCTCTACTTTACCAAGCAGAGTGTAATGCGTGTTAATACCTCACAAGAGAGTCAGAAGGAGTCCATGAAAGAGCAGATAAAGTGCTTAGCAGAATACATAGCACATAGTAGGTACTCTGTAATGGTAAATAGAAACCCAACACTCCTCTGATTACATTGGTGAGTTTTCTCTAAACTGTTTTCAGCTCTCATGTGACAACTTTCCCTCCTGATAACATGTCCAAAGTATGTGAGATGTAGTTTTGCCATCCTTGCTTCTAAAGAGCAATCTGGCTGTATTTCTTCCAGGACAGATTTATTTGTTCTTTTGGTAGTCCATAGTATAGTCAATATTCTTCACCAACACTATAATGCAAAGGTATCAGTTCTTCTTCAGTCTTCCTTATTTGTCGTCCAGCTAATTTATATTTTCAGCAAATATATGTTAATTTTCTTTTTAATTTTCTTTATGGTTAGAAGTACTAAATAAAGAAAACCAAACCAGTTGCTGTCAAGTCAATTCCGACTCATACTACTAAGTAGATATAGCATATTTCTCAAATTTTTCTCTGTAGTTTCTTCTTTCACCTCTAATTTCCAACATTTCTTCTCATTCCACAGGTTTTTGTTTTACTTTTTAAATATTTAACTCTTTAATATATCTGGAACTTTGGGATATGCATGAGATAATGATACAAATGAATATTACAACTATTTAACTCATTGTCTAACACCATTTATTGACTAGTGCTTCTCTTCCTCTTTGATAACAATGTGTTCTTTTTTACTCATTAAAATTCTTGAAGATAAGGGTATTTTAAGGATAAGGATATGTTACTTGGTTATAATTTATGTTTCACTGCTCTTTTAATCTATTGTTTTGCAAGGACCATACTTTTTTTTTAGCTGTTATAGATTTCTAATATTTTAATATCTGTATACACCCTCTTCAAAATGCTCCATTAAAAAAGTCTTTGTTAATCTCACTTGTTTATTAATCTATTTACACTTTAAAATCATTTCAAGTTACAGTAACCTGCCATTAGGATTTTGACTGTTAAATCTATTAGAAAATAATCTTTCCTCTTTATAAAGGAAGATGAAATAATGTTCCCTTTTATTCATATTTTTAGATGCTAGCCCTGTGATGGCGCAGTAGTTAAGAACTTGGCTGCTAACCAAAAAGTCAGCAGTTCGAATCCACCAGCCACTGCTTGGAAACCCTATGGGGCAGTTCTACCCTGTCCTATAAGGGTGCTATGAGTCAGAATTGACTCGACAGCAATGTTTTTTTTTTTTCTGTAAAGTGTTGTAGCCAATTAAGGCGGTTTAATAAACGTTCCACAAGCATTAATTGGTCATCTAGTAATTTCAGAAATGTGGTAAAAACTTTAAAAAGAGGGTTAAAAATAGTCTATCATAAAGGAGCTTATATTCTGGGAGGACTGCAGATAAGTAAACAAAGGATGAAGATTAGCACAGAGGAAAGCACAGTGTACAATACTTACGTGTAGGGTCACGGATCCTTGGGATTAGGCTTGAGCTGAGTTTTGGAGGTTGATAGGCAGCTAGATGAAGAAGAGGGAACAGTTATTTTAGGGGAAGGAAACAAAAACTGCAAAGGTACATAGATTTGAGAGAGAAAGACAAGGAAATGAGATTTCAAGAATTTAATTGAGGCCAAAGTGTAGAATGTGAGTGGGGAATGATGATCATGAGACAACAGTAGATCTGGATCAGCCTTTCTTTCACAAGTGGGATGAGTATCGTTGGTGGGTTTTAAGAAGGGGAGTGACGTGATCATATCTATATTTTAGAAAGGCTTAAGGGAGAAGAATATAGCAGAGGTACAAGAACGGAGTCAAAGTGAATGAAAGGGATCTGCTGATAATTTAAAAAGGAGCCCTGGTGGCTCAGTGTTTAAGCTCTCAGCTGCTAACCGAAAGGTCAGTGATTCAAACCCATAAGCCACTCCGTGAGAGAAAGATGTAGAGGGCTGCTTCTGAAAAGATTACAGCCTTGGAAACCCTATGGGTCAGTTCTACTCTGTCCTAAAGGGTCTCTATGTGTCGGAATCAACTGGATGTCAATGGGTGTGGTTTTTTGGTTGATAATTAATAAATATTTATCCAATTGAATGAATCAATGAATGGAAAAGTTGAAATGTATTACTGGAATTAGCAGTTGAAGAGTGATAATTTTGTTAAAATTACTTTTCTTTAGTGTGATGATTGAGATGGAAGCTGGTTATCAGTGAGTTGAGAAGGATAGAGGAGACAGTGAATACAAACTAGTTATTTGAAGAACCAGATATTTGAAATCAAATCTTATTTCATTTTTTTTCAAACTAGTTATTCCTAGTATGTAGGAAGTAACTTACTCTCTTGCTTATGTATTGGCTATCTGTATTGGCTATCTGTTCACTTTACTAGCCATTGTATTAACCCTAATAGTTTTCCAGGTGATTTTGTTTGTTTGTTTTTTGGGTATAAAATTATAACAACTTTGTATCTTGCCTTCTAATATTTATATTGTATATTTCTGTTTCATCTTTTAATATCTTTGCTAAAATTTCCAGAAATAAGTTAAAATAATGGTGGCAGTGTAGAAATTTTTGTTTTGCTTTTAATGATAATGGAAATGCCCTTACTATTTCACACTTAACTTGATGACTCTAAAAGTAATTATTTTTAATATATTAAACTTAAGGAAGAACCATTCCATTCCTACTTTAAAGAAATTTTAAACAATATATTTAGGACATTTTGAATTTTATCAAATGGCTTTTCGATACCTATTGAAATTCAGATACTGTACATATTTTCTGACCAACTGATATATTAAATTAGTTGTTTCATAATGTTAAATCATCCTTGAGATAAAACTTTCTGAGCTAGATATATTATTCCTTAGCTATAATGATGAATTTTATTTGCTATGCTTTCTGCAGTACTTTTAAATATTTATGGCCATAAGTAAGATTTTTATTACTTTCTACGGAAATTTACCATGTTTTATATCCAACGATACAACCCTGAGGTATTAGCAAATCTGCATAAAAGTATTTAGTCACGGTAATTAATCATTCCATGTTAATGAGTCAGGTAAGCTAATACATGTCAGATTTTCATCATCAAGGGTCATCACTGAGCTACATGACCTTCGGCAAATCACTTTCTCCCTTTGGGGGTCATCTATAAAAAGGAGCGAATTAGGCTAAATGAACTCATAGATCACTCCAGCTCCAGCAGTCTACCAACTTGCATTTATAGAGGAGTCCCTCCAACTTTATGCTAATCATCACAGCCGAATTAATAAGTTTAAGAGCAACAGTACTGTGAAAGGTAGAAATAGATTGTATCATTATGACCCTGGCAGATTTAGACCTGAGTTAAAAAATAAATAAATAAAAATAAAAACTTACTGGTCCATTTTTCATCTTTTTAGGCCCTTGAGCAGTTTGAACTGAAACATTTTGACCCTGCGATTTATCTTAAACTGTACTGGAGAACTGTGGACAAACCACATCTCACTGTTTTGTTCAACTCACCTGAAACATCGAATCTAAAGGGCACTGGGTCGGGGTTAAGGTGCCCTGGATTAGTGTCCCCTTATGCCATGTGTCAGTTTTCTGATTGCATTCAACTTACTTAACCCCTTTGGGCATCTGTTTTCTTTTTTGTAAGATATGATATGAGAAGCCATAAATAAAAAAACCCATAATAAAACATCTTTAATTTATATAGTCAACCGTGGTTTACTTTCACATAGATTGATCTCAATTGATCCTGTAAAAACGTTGCGAGGCAAACAGGCACAGGGTCAGTGTCCTTACTTCAGAGTAGAGTCTAGATTCTAGACTCTAGAGACTTTGGTAGTTTGCCCAATGTGCTTAGTAAGTGGCAGAGCCTCAGCTGGAGCCTAGGACTTCTGATTCCTCAACTGCGTTTTTTTCTTTATGGGCCGCGTTGTCTTTCATTAAACCCCGTAATCACCCTTTTATACTTTTCAAGCATTCTGAAACGTTTTCCGGCTGTTTGTATTATGAGACCCTGATCCCTAGGGGTTCAACTTTGAAACTCTGGTCATTTATGATTGTAGACACTGTAACGTGGTAACACTTTGTTCATGTATATGTTTAAATGATTTCTTGAAAAGTACTCCATCTAACATTTATCCCTTTTCCTGATTCTCTTTCAGATAGCAATTCTGTGGATGAAAAGGTTTTAAATCATACTTTTTCTTCCCTCCTGAGGGATCTTGTCTTCTATACATGTTTGTTTGTGACATATTAGATCTGTTTTGGTTCCTCTGTTTTAGTTGTGAAATGTGCATGATATCCCAGCTTTTCATTCTTTGGTTATCCTTTAAGTGTGCCCCGATACGTTGCATTTATGAAGAGGTTAAACCTTGCCAGCTGTGCTTTCTTTATCTTACACTTGCCAACCTAGGGGTCTGCTACAGTCAAACACAGCATCTGTTCTTAAGTCTGGCGAATCATAACCTTCCTGACTGATTCATGACTTCACTGCACATTCGACTTTTAAGGGCAAATAGTATTTGGAATATATTTTCTTGGACTCTGCCAGTGCTTTTCTTTAAATGCTGACAACTAATTTCAAAACCTCCACTCACAAAACCACAGTAGTTTTGACCTGGAGCTGACCCTACTTAGCACTTGTCATACTAGGTGTTACTTGTCTAGTGCGGTTGACGCGTGACCCAATTTCATGTACATAAGGCTGTAGTATGCTAAAAGCCTGTTTGTTTGTTTTGTTTTGTTTTTTCTTGTTCTTCATTTAAGGCTCGAATAGTAAGTGGCAATGATTTGGATGCTTCCAAATTCTCTGCACTCCAGGAGTTTGGTGGGTAAGTGTGCATTCATAAACTTTCTAATTCATTCCATTCATTGGCGTTACTTGGCTGTGCTCTCAAAACATATATTTTGAATGTAAGATGCATGATGGTATAATTAGCTAGTCTAACTGTTGCTTTCCATTTTCAAAATAAAGTGTTATTTTTTAACAATAAAAGGATACATGCTCATGGCAAAAATTTCTAACAATATGAATATATATATATATCAAAATCTCCTAACCAGATTAACTATTAACATTATTATTTCATAAGCAAATATAACTGCATAGTTTTACATAAATAAATGTCATACATAAATGAATGTCATATTAATACAACTCATACTATCTTATGATCTACTTTTTTGCACTTAATGATATGTGCATGAACATCTTTCCATGTCAATAAGTCAATGAATGTAATCTGTATCATCATTTTAACAGTTGCGTAGTATTACATTTAGTAAATGTATCAAAGTATTTGATATTTAATTACAAAACACTGTATGAATTATAATCTCCATGTAAAATAGTCAAACAAAAGCAAAGGATCCCCTTTATTTTCCAGTTATGCACTAGTTATCAGTTTGGTACGTATCCTTGTAAGCCTTTTTCTATGTGCTTGCATACATACCTGTGTCACATAAATTAAGTAATTTTGTGTTGTGTATATATCTATGCATTTTAACATAAATCAAGCCATTCTATAGGTAAATAAATAAACACTAGTTTACTGCTGACTTTGTGCCAGGTAATGTTCTGAAGTTTTCACATATACTGACTTCCTTGATCCTTACAGTAAACCTATGAGGTAAGTGCTATTTTGACCTCTACTTACCAATGAGAAAATTGATGTACAAAGTGGTTAAAAAAAGGTGTTCTGTCATATAGCTAGGAAGTGAAAAAGTCAGTATTCTAATCCATTAATCTAGCTCTAGAGTCTATGTTCTTCATAACTATGCTATATTGCCTCTGCGACTTCCATTTTTCTTTTTTTTTTTCCTGTTTAACAACATGTCTTAGAAAATTTTCACTCCATTATCTGATGTGAATATTTCAAAACAGTTATGGAATACTTATTTGTTTATTATTCTATGGATGGGCTTTCAAGATTATTTCTAGTTTCCATATTGTAAATGATACTGTTGTAAACATAATAGTTAGATTTTTAAAAGTATAATTGTGAACCAAAACTTATACATGCTTGGGTGCATGCACACACGCACACACATATATACATATGTGTATGTATCATAAGTATATGTATTATATGTATGTGTTATTTTTTAAGTGTTGAAATTTGAGCACATTTGTACATAATATAAATTGAAGTAAAATTTAGATAGATGTTTTAGGTACAGCGAAGATTTTTTAGGCAAAGATATAGTTTCACAGTTCTGTTTTATAATATTCTCATTCTTTGGAAATTGTCTGTTGAATATATCCATATGTTACTTAATTTTAAATAAAACATTTGTAAGGTTTAATTTTTTTAAATTTTAAAATTTCTGGAAAATGATATACATAATATTTGTTTTGATGGTGCCAAATAGAAGTAATTAATATATTATTTCTATAAACTCTTCAAAGTCCTTAAAATAAGTATGTGACTAACTCACACTCCATTTGTAATGTCATAAGAATTTAAATATGTTATGCAAGCCAGTTATGATAAAAGTTCACCATCAATTATTCATAAAGAATTCAGGTAGTAAATGAACTGCTCTCTCCTTCCCTGTACCACAAACATTGTTTCTTCCTTGAAGTTTACTAAAGAGTGTTAATTTGACAATTAATAAAATGATTATTTTAAAAAATAAGTTGAGTTTCTATTTAATCATAAACAATTGTTATAATATAATGTCATGATCTTGGAGTCTTATCTGGGTGTATGCTCTTATAGGTCCCGCAACTCCCACAACCTATGACACCCATCACTTCGTAACAACTTACCTTCCTAGCTCATGTCTGATTATGGACCTTTATTATTATCAAAGCAATGGAGTTAACCTGCATCCATGTTTTTGTTAAGTGCATGCTGTGCAAATGTTTAGCTAAAATAGGTCATCTTGTATTTTGAATAAATCACTTCCATATCATTATTTTACCAGAAACTGATAATTTCAAGGACTTTCCAAGCGATTTTATAATTATGATAGTATGGGAAGGGGATGATAATTTTTATTTCCTGATCCTCCAATCACAAGCTCTTTCAGAAATATTTGTTTATTATTTTACTTTTTCTACAAGTATTTTATGTATCTTTTTTATAAAATAAATTACTACTATTGTCTCTCTAAATATCACAACTTCTACTGTCCTGAGGAGCTGAGACTGGAGCTGACTTTCAAGTTAGAGAGCCGTTGCTTCTTCATGACAATGCTACTACATTCTTTATTTCTCTACCTTCAACATCCCTAATCAGTTCAAAGCCAAACCACGTTCAGCCTTCCCTCCCCCTTCTCAAGTGTCAGCAATAAAACAATCTAGACACACTGAAACCAGAGAATAGAGTTAACCTTACTGCTCCCTTATTTCTGCTCAATTTCTGCCTATTTCCTGTAATAATTGCTGGAAAAGACATGCCAAGTTTCATTCTATTATTCTAATCTGTCACAACAAAAAATTAAGAAAGGTTCTGGGAAAGAAATTGGGAGAGGGAGAGAGAAAAGCTTAATGAAAGGAAGGGAAGAGAGAGAAGACTGGAAAGATGCATGTTTTAGTGAAATCAATAAATTTGACAGTTTATACGTTTTGTGGTTTTATAAGGTTTTGGTAACTTTTGTCATATATGTTAGTTACGAGTCATACAGGAAGCATGCACACAGTACAGTATTGGAAGTACAAGAACTTTACTGGGAAAACACCTCTGAAAGATAAAATGGAGAAACAACAGGAATAGATGAGAAGAGCCTTTAGTCCGTGATGTGGAGTTGACACCTGTGAAAGGAGAGGGAGAAGGAAGGAGGGTTAGGTTTGAAAAGCCTCAGATTAACTGCAGTGAGGCTGTGAGAAATTCTCAGTCAGGCCAATGGGGAGTCCTAGAGACAGGATTGCCTATTAGAGGACCCCACACTGGGCATGAGTGGCTCAGCTCTATTACTTCCACTATGTTCAGTCATTGGCTGTGAGCAGGCTGAGGAGAGTGTGTTTTTGGCAAGAATGTGGTAGATTATTGAGATGTGGCAGCTAGAGGTTGTGAGTCAAGTACACATCTCTCAGCAGGTACTCTTTAAGGGAGATCTTAGTGATACAACTCTTCTGCATAATAAGTCACTTTGATACAACTACTGATAAGTCAATTTGATGAAACGAATAAATGATAGTGAATAAACCGGGTGAGTACCTTCTCCAAATATGAATAATCTTTTAAATTAGAATGACACTCTTTTAGTGCTTTGATGGCGTATGACTGAAGTTCACCCTTCCCTGAGCATTTGTAGTCAGAGTTGTATGATGAAGAACATTGCAAGGCTTCTATATATTGTTTTCTTTTTCTTTTTGAAGTACCAGCCTTGTCTTCACCAAAATTCAGGCAATTCTATAAAACAATGATGAAGATAACGGGAAAGATAGTTTAAGAGAGGAGACAATCATCTTCTTTCTTTCCTTTCTCCCGTAGTCATCCACGTTCTCTGCAGGATGAATCTCTTGGAACTAAGGTCTTTGAGTCTGTGTAGGAAGGTTTATCCCCTGTCCATGGTTCTGAACTAGGCTACGGTTGCTTTCCATAAGCTCAGGATTCTGGTGGCTCCTGTCCAACAACTACCAAGATTGTTGAATCTTCTCAGGAAAGAGGTGGTGGTGAGAGAGGTGAGAAAAGCAAAGAGAGAAAAACTGAGAGGACCATTGAAGGACCAGGACCCCAAGAGATTTAAAATAGAAGTAGAAAAAGAAAAACTTCTGTTTTGACCTCATTTTCAAATGTGTACTATTACCAAAAGATAAGAATTATTTGTCAAGATATACAAGACTGTGGAATTATTGCCATAAACAAATAATTTGGTGAATTTGAATAAGCCAAATATCATCCTGTTCTATAAGCCAGTAGCATTCTGTACTATACCTTTATTTTTAAATTTGCTTTCATTTTAAAATAGTGATTTTTGTTGCTGTTGTAGAACCTAACATGAGTTAAGTTTCATAATATACAGATGAAGCTGCTTTAATATATTGTTGATATTTCTGTCATATTTCTGACACTGCTTTTTTATTTATAAAGTTTGAGAGGTTGCGTACTGCCCACATGCCCTCTTCCCTACTCCTTGTTTTGACCTCTATGTTTAGCCTGGGCCTAAAATCACAGCAGAAGCTAAGGTTGTTAGTACTCTCCAGGGGCTCTTAATCCACTTTACTCTTACCAGAGGTATTCTCCCTGGTAGCTGAGAACTTTGTTCAATTTTTCCTATCTAGCATAAATCAGATTATTTCATTTTACCTCAGGTAACTTCCTTATTTCTCAAGAGCAGCAATTCTCCTAAACCTAGACTAGGGAAGCTTCCACTGCTATAATCCTTTATCTATGCATTGACTGTCCCACCTACACCACCAGTCTTGCCTGCTCTGAGCCAAGGTTGCCAAGTATTAAGAAAATGGCACAGGATATGACATTGCCCCCACATGACACCGCTTACTTCAATCACAGCAGCAGGTCGTTCTTCGGAAGACGATGGAAGTCTTTGTCCTTCTTTGACTTCTAAGTGAGTTGTTTTATGAAAGAATTCCCCAGGGGATTTGGTACATAAGGTGTTCACGATAGTTTTAGTTAATAGTAGATTAGGGATTGTTAATTATGACAAAGGTTATTCAATGCAAACAGAACTCATTTTAAAAATTTTCTATTTTATAACAATTTAATCACTGTGCCTGTATTTTTTAAATTTATTTTTATTCCTATTGCCACCCACCTAGTTTTAGTACTCAATATCTTTTACCAAGGTAATTGAAAACTGATCTTATAACTGATATTCCTTCATCAATTTCTTCCTCCACATTAATTCCATTCTACATGCTGGTAAAGACTGATCTCCTTAAAACACAGCCCTTTTCTATTTAAATGTGTTTAATGGGTCCTCATTTTCTGCAGTGTAAAGTATGAATCTTTCCTCATGGCTATGAAAGTTCTTCCTAATTTCCGTTTATAGTTTTACAGCGGGGAAGTAATCTCTCCCTTTTCTGTGTTCCCACTTTTTTGTGTCATTTCTATGGCACATGTTACATCCTTAAATTGCATAATTTTCACAAGATTCTTATCCTCCGACCTGATTGTACACTTCTTATGTGTATAGAGAAGGTCTCTTTCACTGAGATTTCCTTCCATAAAGCTTATGATAGTTCTTTGCCCATGCTAGGACCTCACTTGTGAATTAGTTTTGTTTCAAAAGGACAGTCTCTTAGATCAGTTGGTTAGAATTACCTGAGGATATTCTGGCCTATTGCATTGTAAGAGAAATGCTTCTTGCAGCATTCATGGATTCAGGATGAGACACTCATGGAAAGGACTATGAGGTTAAAAAGCAGCTAGCCCCCAATCCTCCTCAAACCAGCATTACTGAGTACTTACGAGAAAAAATTACCAAGGGATTTTTCTCACATTAGAGCTAACCCCACTGATCAGGAGGCCACTCTGCTTTTGGCCGTGAATCCCTTTTTCTCTAGTTTGGAGATATTTTGAAGGCTATACTGAGTAAAGCTATGAAAATGTTACTCTAATTGGACTAAGATATGAATTTTACCTTTTTGTTCTCCTATACTAATATCTCAGCACTTTAGAGCACTCTAGGTATAAATTCACACTGTTAAACTTTTCCTCTAATCTGCTCTGTTATTTCTTCTTTAGGAAGGAGACCTACTTGTGATTTGTAATTGGAGAACCTTTTTCACATTGCTGTTTATGAAAGCAATGAATGGGAATTGTCTTGCTTAAACTACTACAGGCTAAACAATCCTTGGCATCTCTAGGCTAAGATCAGGCCCAATCATGCTGCAAGGTACTTATAAAGCTATAAAGGAGCCTGTGTGGTCCTCGGAGAAGTCCTGACCCTACCAAGAACTCCTGATTGTACCAGGCCTGCTAGTAGTCAATACCTTGCCTGTGGTCCTCCCACAGAGCAGACACATTATACCCTGTGCACCAACTTGGCCTACGCAGAGAGCCTCTTAATTAGGAAAGTTGATAGCGATATGGCCACCAAGCTTGTAAAGCCCATGCATCAAGAACGTTGTTAAGCTATTAGCTTCCTGTAGTGAAGAACATAGTCTGTCTGATTTTGGAATACCACCAGCTCTGTTCTTTAGTTCAGGGCCAGTTGAATGCTTCTCTAGGTTCTCTTGCAAATTTCTCAGGAAGCATTAATTAGGAAATCGTGGAATCTTTAGAGTAAAATTTGAGGTTAGCTACAGAGACCAGAAACAATCCTTGATTCTAATGTATGAACTTACGAAACATCAGGGCCACAACAGTGAACCCCTGTATTGGGAACTACACCTTGGCATTGTATTTGTGGAAATAAGATCAAGGTTTACTAAGTACAATCCTAAAAATTCCATAGTTTTCTTGGGGTATATCATGGATTGAATTGTGTTCCCCAAAAATATGTGTCAACTTGGTTAGGCCATGATTCCCAGTATTGTGTGGTTGTCCTCCATTTTGTGCTTGTAATTTTATGTTAAAGAGGATAAAGGTGGGGTTGTAACACCCTTACCCGGGTCACATCCCTGATCCTATGTAAAGGGAGTTTCCCTGGGGTGTGGCCTGCACCACCTTTTATCTTACAAGAGATAAAAGGAAAGGGAAGGAAACAGAGAGTTGGAGACCTCGTACAACCAAGAAAGCAGTGTTGGGAGCAGAGCACGTCCTTTGGACCAGGAGTCCCCGCACAGAGAAGCTCCTAGTCCAGGGGAACATTGATGAGAAGGCCGACGGAGACAGAAAGTCTTCCCCTGGAGCTGATGCCCTGAATTTGGACTTTTAGCCTACTTTACTGCGAGGAAATACACTTCTCTTTGTTAAAGCCATCCCCTTGTGGTATTTCTGTTATAGCAGCACTAGAAGACTAAGACAGGGTGGATGTTTTTTTCCTATATAGAGAGTGACAAAGAATTCACAGAACCAGCTCAGAGGAGTAAGAACATTAAGCTGTTGTGCTCAAACTACTAATAACTCATGGACAATTCTGCACAAAATTATAAATTGACACCTTCTTTACCACATCAAATCCTGGCCTGATTTTGGAGCTTAACATTCTTTCATACTAATTCAAGACCAGTAACCAGTAGCTATTGAGTCAGTTTTGACTTATGGCAATCCCATGTGTGTTAGAGTAGATCTGTGCTCTGTAGAGTTTTCAATGACTGATTTTTCAGTAGTAGATCACCAGGTCTTTCATCTGAGGTGCCTCGGGGTAGACTTAAACCACCATCCTTTGGTTAGCAGCTAAGTGTGTTAACCATTTGCACCACCCAGGGACTCCTTTTACTAATCAATAGACTAAAACCCAAGATGCTCGGATATTGTTGTTGTTAGGTGCATCAAGTTTGTTCTGACTCATCCCGACCCCACGTACAACAGAATAGAACACTGCCCAGTCCTGATAACCATCCTTGCAATTGTTGTTATGCTTGAGCCCGTTGTTGCAGCCACTGTGTCAGTCCATCTCACTGAGAGTCTTCCTCTTTTTCTCTGACCCTCTACTTTACCAAGCATGATGTCCTTCTCCTGGGATTGGTCCCTCGTGATAACATGTCCAAGGTACATAAGATGAAATCTCGCCACCCTCCTTTCTAAGGAACACTCTGGCTGTACTTCTTCCAAGATAGATTAGTTCGTTCTTCTGGCAGTCCATGGTATATTTAATATTCTTCACCAACACCATAATTCAAGGGCTCAAGTATTATCCACAGTCAATCCAGAGATACAGCATAAGACTCCCCCATCTACTGGTAATGATGTTACTGAACAGATCCCTCTATCCTCACACATTCACAAGAAACCTGATATCTACTCTGATAGAAACCATCTTCTATGCTTGGGAGATACCACATAGAAAAATCTTTCCCCAAATCATATTTTTACTTCTATTATTTAATGGTACATGGGAATATGGAAATGCAGGATCATCCTGGATCTCAGGGATTCCTTGCAGGCAAGGGAAACCCACAAATTGACTTGCTCTATGAAGGTTGTTCTTTCATTCTTAAGGAGACAGGTGTCTGTTTTAGATGCACAGGATGTACACAACAACATATCCCTGTCAACCCAGAATGCAGACAGTGGCTCCTGTGTGGAAAGAGACCACAACCTTCAACTCTGACCACTTCCCTTTAGACTGGCACTAGCTCCTTCCAAAAACTGTTGATTATGACCAGGTGATTCCTCAGAAAGGGTCTGCTTTTCTCCCTAGATGACTGCCAATCAAAAACACATCAACCAAGAAATTCATCTTTCCCTCCTTTTTGGAAGCAACTAACTCCATCTTATAGGATTTGAAATATGTTTAAAGGAATCGCAAACCAGGCACTTTTCTTAAAACTATCATTTGGTAAGGCCTACCTCAATTTCAGTGATATAAATTGTATCATACGCCCAGCCCCTGAGGCCAAATATTTTTTAACTAGAAAACTAAGGCACCAACATAAGCTTAACCATGGTGCTACTTCTACCTCTTCACCCTCGTGTTTCTCATTCAAGATTCCTTTTCTTGCTCCAGATTCCACCTTGGAAAGCCACAAGTATCTATCAGTCTGTGTTAGTCATATTCTTTTCTAACCCTGAGCATTGCATGTAGCAACTACTGGGAATAATCTAGCCTCAGAAAAATAAAAATCCTAGTTAAGAAATCTAGGCGAGGCTGCAGTATACTTGTTGCAGGAAAAAATTCTATGTAGTAGTACAACATTCCTCTAAAGCCTTCTCTGTGTTCAATATTCTTATTGAACATTTATATATTATCATTCATTTTCAGTTCTTTAAAATGGATCCATAATCATGACCTCTAAAATCTATGGCTTGGCTTAAATTTATTAGAAAATCAATTAATCTTTAGGGATAATACTGCACAGAATAAAGTTTAATCCTCTAATGTCTTCCAGGTATTTTATGAGTTTGAAGAGTAGCAAATTAAAATCTCAGATGCATCCTTTATGAAGACAGTATTCAAGTGGTCAGTCTTAAAACAGTGCCAGTTCACCGTGCATGTAGAAATTTTTGAAATGATGTATCTTTGGCTATGTATATTTTCACCAAAAAAAAAAAAAAAGGTCGAGAAGGGAGAGGATTGACATGTCGTGGGGTTGTTAACCAATGTCATGAAACAATATGTGTACTACTGTTTAATGAGAAACTATTTGTTCTGTAAACCTTCACCAGAAGTACAATTAAAAAAAAAAACAGTGCCAGTTCAGTAACTACAAAAATTATCATCTGTTACATTGAGCAGAATAATCGCATGTATTAGAAAATTATCAGCTATTAGCCAAAAAAACACTGAAAATAACCCCACAAATCAAGGTAACAATTTAATGAATACTCTGCTTCCTAAAGCTGCAAATTCTTTACCAAATGTAATTGATATGGCTATTGGGTGCATCTTAACATTTATAATTCATCTTTATAACAAAAGAGGAGTATTGAGCATGATTACTGTTATTTTCCAATAAGGCATATATACAGTATGTTTTTTAAGTTTCTTCTTCTAATACGTAAGTACCATGCCCCTGAAGGTAAATAACAGATTTTTTTCTTGTAGGCAGATAATATAGTAGTGCAATAGAGCAATAAAATAATCATGGCTAACAAAATAGTGTGCCTTTTTTATCACCTTATAAGTAATTACTCATTTTATTTAATTACCTATTTAAAGTAGTATGTTTCCCCTAATTTTTATGAAGTATTAGATGGCTTACTGCCAAAACTGCACCATATTTCTCAGGTATGGCCAACTCTAAATCAAAGACTAGCAAGAGAGAAACAGAGTTCTTGGATTTTTGTCATTCTTAACATCTAGAAACAGTTTGGAGTATGATAGGGTAGTTATAAGGAAGCCTTTTAGATGTTATTTTAAAAATGGAGATCATGTGTCAAATTCATAATTATTATAAAATAGTAACAAAATGTTTGAAATGTTAAAATGTGCCAGGCCCAGATCTCAGCATTATTCGTGCAGTATCTTCTTTAATCTTCATACAGCTTTACGAGGTAGATATTGTAATTATTGCTCTCATTTTACAAATAAGGGAACTGAGGCTTAAAGACATTAAAACTAGTCAGTATCAAACAGCAACTAAGTATCAAAGCTGAGATTAAAACTAAGTCTGTCTGACTCCAGGGTGGGACTGCTTCACTATTTTCCCAAACTGATGTAATTTGCAAATAAATGATGCTTATTTCTGGGTCAGTTCTGTGCAATTATATGTGCTACATTTTAAAATAATTTTTATTATGCTTTAGATGAAGGTTTACAGAGCAAATTAGTTTCTTATTGAACAATTAATACAGTTTGTTTTGTGACATGGTTTGCCAACCCCAAGACATGTAACGCTCTCCGCTTCTAGACCTTGAGTCCGCATTACCGTTTTCCCGTCCCCTCCTGCCTTCTCGTCCTTGCCGCTGTATACTGTGTGCCGATTTAGTCTCTTTTTATTTTATGGGACTGTCTAATCTTCAGCTGAAGGGTGAACCTCAGCAGTGACTTCAGTGCTAAATTAAAAGGGTATCCGGGTCCATACTCTCGGGATTTCTCCAGTCTCTGTAAGACCAGTAAGTCTGGTCTTTTTTTGTGAGTTAGAATTTTGTTCTACATTTTTCTCCAGCTCTGTCCAGGATCTCTATTTGTGATCCCTGTCAGAGCAGTTGGTGGTGGTGGCCGGGCACCATCTAGTTGTGCTGGACTCATTCTGGTGGAAACTGTGGTACTTGTGGTCCATTAGTCCTTGGGACTAAAGTTTCCCTTGTGTCTGGTTTTCTTCATTCTCCCTTGCTGTAGACCAGGTGAGACCAGTGGAGTATCTTAGATGGCTGCTCACAAGCTTTTAAGACCCCTGATGCTATGCACCAAAGTGGGATGTAGAACATTTTCTTTAGAAACTATGTTATGCCAATTGAGCTGGATGTCCCCTGAGACCATGGTCCCCAGCCCTCAGCCCAGTAATTCAGTCCTTCAGGGAATTTGAATGTGTTTACAAAGCTTCCATGACCTTGCCTTGGTCAAGCTGTACTGGCTTCCCCAGTATTGTGTACTATCCTACCCTTTACCAAAGTTACCACTTATCTATTGTTTAGTTAGTGTTTTTCCCTCTCCACATCTCCCCTCCCTTGTAGCCATCAAAGATTGTTTCTTTCTGTGTGTAAACCTTTTCATGAGTTTTTTATAATTGTGGTCTCATATAGTATTTGTCGTTTTGTGATTGGCTTATTTTACTCAGCATGATGCCCTCCAGATTCATCCGTGTTGTGAGATGTTTCACGGATTCATCATTGTTCTTTATCATTGCTTAGTATTTCATTGTGAGTATGTACCATAATGTGTTTATACGTTCATCTGTTAATGGGCACTTAAGTTGTTTCCATCTCTTTGCTATTGTGAATAATGCTGCAGTGAACATGGGTGTGCATATGTCTGTTCCTATGTCGGCTTTTATTTCTCTAGGCTGCATTCCTAGGAGTGGGATAGCTGGATTGTATGGTGTTTCTATTTCTGTCTTTTAAGAAAGTGCCATATTGTTTTATATATGATATTTTGAATGCAATAGTTCATTATATATTGGTCTGACAATGTTTCTAGGTGTATCAAATACATTTTGTAGATATGTTTCTATTTAGATTTCAGAAAATGATTCGCCAAGGGTTTTCAGAATATCCCCTAGATAAGTAGCCCCTAGATGAATTAGTAACTGATTGAATGACTGGATCCAAACTGTGATAATTCATGAAAGATCGTGTACTCAGGGGAAGACTCTTAGTGGAATGCTTCAGGGGTGTTCACCCTGAATTTTATGTATCAAATTGTGTTTTGATGAAAGTTTACCCAGCAAATTAGGTTCCCATTTAACTATTTCTATACATATTGTTCAGTGACATTGATTACATTTTTAACAATATGTCAGCATTCTCATTTTTTCCATTCTGGTTGTTCTGTTTCCATTAATCTAGCTTCCTTGCACCCCCTTACCTTCTCATCTTTGCTTTAGGGTAAATGCTGACCATTGGGTCTCATACAGATGATTATTTAAAGGAGCACAGTACTCATGGGTGATATTGTTTATTTTATGAGCCAATTGGTTATTTGGTTGAAAGTTGACCTCTGGGAGTGGCTTCAGTTCCAAGTTTAAAGGGTATATCAGGGGAATAGTCTCAAGGGTTCTTCTAGTCTCTACCAGTCCAGTAAGTCTGGCCTTTTTTAGAAATTTGAGTTTGTTCTACATTTTTTTCCCATTCTATCCAGGACTATCTATTGTGTCCCTGGTCAGAACAGTCAGTAGTGGTAGCCGGGCACCATCTAGTTCTGGTGTCAGGATAGATGATGCTGTAGTTCTTGTGGGCTATTAGTCCTGTAGACTAGTTTATTCTTTGAGTCTCTGGTTTCCTTCTTTCTCTTTTGCTCCTGATGATTACAGAATAACAGTTGTATCTTAGATGGCTGCGTGCAAGCTTTCAAAATCCCAGAAACTACTCATCAAACTAGGATGTAGAACATTATCTTTATGAACAATGTTATGTCAATTGACCAGGTTGTCCTATGAGATATAGTCCTTCAAATCAAGTAAATCAATCCCACAAAGTGTTTGGTTATATCTGAGAAGGACCTGTAACTGTGCCCACTCTGTGCTTTATTATATATACGAATATATATGTATCACACACAAACATGTGTGTGTGTGTATATATATATATGTATATATATATATGCCTACAGATACACCTGTAACTACCCACAAATATGCTCATGTGTGCCTTCCTATGCACATATGTGCATATATATTTGCCTATGTAACCACACATATTTTTTGTTGTTATTACTATTGTTGCAAAATTGTGTATGTTATAGCATTTACCTAAATCATCTTTTGTTCTTGTGTATTTCTTAGTTTCATCATTTACCTTGGTCAGGTTGTACAGATTTCACCCATATTCAGTATTGATTTTCCCATCACCAAAAATAACAAGGGTCTATTATGTAGAAAGTGACTCCCTCTCCCTCCCCTTCACATCTCTGGTAACCACCAAAGAGCATTGCTTTTTGAGTGTATACCTATTCTTGCCTTTTTATAAAAGTGAATCCATACAATATTTGTCCTTCTGTGGTTGACTTATTCCACTCAGCATTATGTCCTCCAGATTCATCCATGTTATAAGATGTTTCAAGAACTCATCATTGTCCTTTATAGCTGTGTAGTATTCTATTGTCTGTATGTACCACAATTTGTTTATCCATACATACATTGATGGGCGCTTATATTGTTTCCATTATTTTGCTATTGTGAATAATGCTGCAATGAATAGGTGTCAGAACTGGGACATTTCTGAACATCTCTAATGTCTATCATAATTAGGGATAACGTTGCTGTTATTGTTAGGTTCTGTCTAGTCAATTCCGACTCATAGTGACCCTATGTACAACAGAACGAAACACTACCAGGTCCTGCGCCATCCTCATAATCGTTGTTGTGCTTGAGCCCATTGTTGTAGCCACTGTGTCAATCAATCTCCTTGAGGGTGTTCCTCTTTTTTGCTGATCCTCTACTTTATCAAGCATGATGTCCTTCTGCAGGGACTGGTCCCTTCTGATAACATGTCCAAAGTACTTGAGACAAAGTCTCACCATCCTTGCTTCTAAGGAGCATTCTGGCTCTACTTCTTCCAAGACAGATTTGTTCATTCTCCTGGCAGTCCATGATCTTTTCAATATTCTTTGCCAACACCATAATTCAAAGACATCCATTCTTCTTCGATCTTCCTTATTCATTGTCCAGCTTTCACATGCAGATGAGATGATTGAAAACACCCTGGCTTGGGTCAGGCACACCTTAGTTCTTAAAGTGACATCTTTGCTTTTTGACACTTTAAAAAGGTCTTTTGCAGCAAATTTGACCAGTGCAGTACGTCGTTTGATTTCTTGACTGCTGCTTCCATGGGCATCCAAATAAAACGAAATCCTTGGCAACTTCAATCTTTTCTCCATTTATCATGATGTTGCTCATTGGTCCAGTTGTGAGGATTTTTATTTTCTTTGTCTTGAGGTGTAATCCCTACTGAAGGCTTGATCATACGCTACCCCTTGAAATTGTTGAACATCAACCAATTCTTTTTGGTACAGTGACTCTGTGTATTCTTTCCATCATTTTTTTTTAACAGTTTTATTGAGACTTTTTTTTAATTGTACTTTAGATGAAGGTTTACAGAACAAATAGTTTCTCATTAAACAGTCAGTACACATATTGTTTTATGACATTGGTTAACAGCCCCATGACATGTCAACACTCTCCCTTATTGACCTTGGAGGATCTTTTTTTTTTTTCCTGAAAATATACATAGCCAAAGTTACACTATTTCAAAAATTTCTACAGGTACAATTCAGTGACATCGATTACATTCTTCCAGTTATGCTGCTATTCTCACTATCCTTTTCCAAATTATTCCATCACCATTATTTTCAGCTCACTGCCCCCTAGGCTTCCCATCAAACTTTTTGAGTTGCTGTTGTCAATTTGATCTCACATAGATAATTCTTTTTTTTTT
>NW_004443966.1:300446-323415 GCF_000243295.1 Trichechus manatus latirostris
TTACAGAACAAATAGTTTCTCATTAAACAGTTAGTACACATGTTGCCCTATGACAATGGTTAACAACCCCACAACATGTCAACACTGTTCCTTCTCAACATTGGGTTCCCTATCACCAGCTTTCTTGTCCACTGCTGCCTATTAGTCCTTATCCCTGGACTGCTGTGTCTCATTAGTCCCATTTTGTTTTATGAGGCTGTCCAATTCCCGGCTGAATGGTGAACTTCGGGAGTGACTTCACCACTATTCTAAAAGGGTATCCTGGGGCCATACTCTTGGGGTTTCTCCAGTCTCTGTCAGGCCAGTAAATCTGGTCTTTTTTCTGAGTTAGAATTTTGTTCTACATCGTTCTCCAGCTCTGTCCAGGACCCTATGTTGTGATCCCAGTCAGAGCAGTCAGTGGTGGTAGCCGGGCACCATCTAGCTGTACTGGACTCAGTCTGGTGGATGCCGTGGTACCTGTGGTTCATTAGTCCTTTGGACTAATCCTTTCCTTGTATCCTGTTCTCTTCATTCTCCCTTGCTCCTAAAAGGGTGATACCGGTGAAGTATCTTAGATGGTTGCTCACAGGCTTTTAAGACCCCAGATGCTACTCACCAAGGTAGAATGTAGAACATTGTCTTTATAAACTGCGTTATGCCAATTGAGCTATATGTTCCCTGAGACCATGGTCCCCACGGCCCTCCACCCAGCAATTCAGTCCCTCAGGGAGTTTGGATGTGTCTATGGAGCTTCCATGACCTTTCTTGTACAAGTTGTTCTGGCTTTCCCAGTATTGTGTACTGTCTTACCCTTCACTCTTTCCGTCATTTTTTGATGCTTCCTGCATCCTTCACTAGCAACTTGAGGCTTGAATTTTTTCTTCAGTTCTTTAAGCTTGAGAAATGCTGAGCGTGTTCTTTCCTTTTGGTTTTCTAACTCCAGGTCTTTGTGTGTGTCATTATAATACTTTACTTTGTCTTCTCAAGCCACCCTTTTAACTCCTCTGATCAGCTCTTTTAATTCCTCATTTCTTCCGTTTGCTTTATCTACTGGACATTCAAGAGCAAATTTCAGAGTCTCTTCTGGTATCCATTTTGGTCTTTTCTTTCTCTCCTTTCTTTTTAACGACTGCTTGCTTTCTTCATGTACGATGTCCTTGATGTCATTCCACAATTCGTCTGGGCTTCGGTCATTAATGTGCAATGCTTCAAATCTATTCTTGAGATAGTCTCTAAATTCAGATAGGATATACTCTGGGTCGTGCTTTGGCTCTCATGGACTTGTTCTAATTTCTTTAAGCTTCACAGTTAAATTTGCATATGAGAGATTGAAGGTCTGTTCCACAATCAGCCCCTGGCCTTGTTCTGACTGATGATATTGAGCTTTTCCATCATCTCTTTCCACAGATGTAGTCAGTTTGATTCCTGTGTATTCCATCTGATGAGGTCCACCTGTGTAGTCGCTGTTTATGTTGTTGAAAAAAGGTATTGGCAGTGGAGAAGTCGTTGGTCTTACAAAATTCTGAAATGCCATCTCCGTCTTCATTTCTATCACCAAAGCCATATTCTGCAACCACTGTTTTCTCTTCTTTGTTTCCAGGTTTTACATTCCAATCTCCAGTAATTATCAATGCATCTTGATTGCATGTTTGATCAATTTCAGACTGCAGAATTCAGTAAAATCTTCAATTTCTTCATCTTTGGCCTTAGTGGTTGGTGCATAAATTTGGATAATATTAACTGGTCATCCTTGTAGGTATATGGATATTATCCTATTACTGTGCTGTACTTTAGCATAGATCTCAAAATGTCCTTTTTGAAGATGAATGCAATGCAATTCCGCTTCAATTTGTCATTCTTGGCATAGTAGACCATATGATTGTCTATTTAAAAATGGTTGATACCAGTCCATTTCAGTTCACTAATGCCTAGGATATTGATGTTTATGCATTCCATTTCATTTTTGATGACTTCCAATTTTCCTAGATTCATACTTCATACATTCCACATTCCTATTATTAATGGATTTCTGCAGCTGTTTCTTCTCATTTTGAGGGATACTAGAGACCGTAAATTCAGATCTTAGAGAAGAGGGGACATACAGTTTAATGTCGACACATGAAAAAGCCTAAAGTATGTATTTAATCAGTAAGACTGTGGTGATAGTGCAGTGGGCCTCAAGGAAAGCCAAAGCACTCTTAAAGTGCATTGAAAGGAGTGTATATGCAGAATAATATTAATAAAAAAAACCAAACCCATTGCCGTCAAGTCGATTCTGACTCATAGCGACCTTATGACTTTGTAGGACAGAGTAGAACTGCCCCATAGAGTTTCCAAAGAGTGGCTGCTGGATTCAAACTGCTTACCTTTTGCTTAGCAGCCAAGCTTTTAGCCACTGCACCACCAGGGCCCCAATATGCAGAATACGGAAGTGAAATTCCATTTATAGAGTCCTGCTGCTCCTCAGGACGGCTTTACTCAGTTCAGGGCACCACATTTGAATAGGTTGTGAACAAAGAAGAAAGCAGGCAGACCAAACAAGCAGATTGGAGAGGGTTCTGAAGCCATACCATATGAAGAACCACCAAGGAACTGGAAATGCTAAATCTGGAAAAGGTTCAGGTGAGAATACGTTAGAAGTCTTTACATGTTTCAAAGACTGGGTGTGGAAAAGGGATTAAACTTTTTTTGAGCTGCTCAAGGGCGTATCATGGATCTTCGAGTGGAAATCATGGGTAGGCAGACTTCTGCTCAATATGAATAAAAATAAGAACTGCCTTTGTGAAAACTAAGTTCCGCATTTCTAGAGATAGTCAAATAGCCTGGGTGATCACTTGCTGGAAATGATGCAAAGAAAATTGAAATATCAGATGGCTAATTATTTAAATTCTCTTCCATCCTTAATATTCTATTGCATCCTATTCTAATATAATCACTGTAACAGTTAGATGTTGTTGTGCAACAAACTATCCCAAAACTCAGTGACAGAAAACAATACATTTTCATGAATTCACTGATCTTGAGTGGATTCATTCATACGTGTATGGTCAGGTGGACAGGTACTTGTTCTCGCATATCTGGTGGTTGGGCTATGTGTCACTCATCATCCAGCAGGCCAGTCCAAACTTGTTTCTATGGCAGTGGCGGGATCCAAGGGAATGAGGGTAAGCATACAAGGCTACTTGAAGCCAAGGCTAGGACTGACAACCATTACTTTTGCTGCATTCTATAATCTAAAGCAACTCATAAGGCTAGGTCAGATTCAAGAAGCAAGGGAATAAACTCTGCCACTTTATGGTATGAGTAAGGAACAAAGCCATTTTTTTAATGACTTATCATAATCAAGCATACCTACAATTAAATATTCTTCAAATAACTTACTTTTCATAATTAAAAGAAAATGTAATCTTATTTCATATATTTATCTTCACTTACAACAAGATGTTCTCTATATATGGAAAAATAAAAAACAGCAATGACAAAGAAAATACCAGAATCTCATTTTTGGTATTTATCCAATTATCTCAGCTACAATACAGGGTGAAGAGTGATTTACTTTTCAGATGAGTGGATAAAATGCTATGAAAATTTAAGAGAGAAAGATATTTCTGCCTTGGAGTTATCAGGGCAGACTTTATGGAGAAAGTAACATTGAATCAGAATTTGAAAGGTGAATAGAATTTTGACATGTGAAGATGGAAAGGAAAAGGCAGACCACTAAGCAATACAAAAACTTTAGTAATGTTATGGCCAAGAAAATGTTTTGGACGATAGTGTGTCAGAGCATGTGAAGGAGAGAAGTGGAAGATGTGTTTGGACAGGTAAGTTGGAGCTTTGGATGCATGATTAAAAAAACTAAAGATCTTATCTTTTGAAGAAAATGTTTAAAACTTGGATACCTGCATACTGTGAACTATGACTCAGGTGTTCTGAGAAACATAGTGGTTAAACAATAACTACTGAATGATGATGAAAATGAGAGGAAAGAAGGTGGTGAATTTATATTCACAAGATTGTATAGTTTTCATTTATCAGAACAGGGTCATCTACCAAAAACACAAGAAACTTAATTTTTTAGAAAGACATTAGTCTCCCGAAGCAAGTGCACTCAGGCATAGCAGTTATCTCTTTTGCTTTGAGAACTTTTAGAGAGCTCTGTCAACCATGATAAAAATCACTTTTAACTCCTGCTCATTATCTTGATGTTTAGACTCTAAGGTCCCAGATGGGAAAGGCCAAAGCATGAGATTGGTAGAAGCCATCACTGTTCAGAATAATCTGACTACAAATCTTTTCACACAAGGTGACACTGTCTGCCACATGCTCTTTACATATAAAAATTCCCTTAGGAAACATTGCTTAGGAGATTCCCAAGCTTATTGGTAAGATGCATTTATTTATGTCAAGTGTGTGAAGTACCAAATCTATAGAGTAAAAGTTAATGAATCCATGGATTGAATATAACAGAATACCCCATTTGGGTCTGAGCTTAGACTCAGATTTGTCCCGTGTGATGACATCTGTGAAAACTCTTTCCAAAATACATGTTTGCCTCCATTCATTTACATAGGGTCTGAGGACAGTATTTGGGCATTGCTCACAATTGGGGTTCAGACCTAGACATATCTGATAGAAGACTGGGTTAGAAGCAAGAAAATTGATGGGATACAGAATTCAAGGAAGGGTAGTGAGACCTGTGTCATGGATTGAACTGTGTCCTCTAAAAATGTGCATCAACTTGGCTAGGCCATGATTCCCAGTATTGTGTGGTTGTCCTCCATTTTGTGATTGTAATTTTCCTATGTGTTGTAAATCCTAACCTCTGCCTGTGGTTAATGAGGCAAGATTAGACTATGTTAAAGAGGATTAGGGTGGGATTGTAACACCCTTACTAAGGTCATATCCCTGATCCAATGTAAAGGGAGTTTCCCTGAGGTGTAGCCTGCACCGCCTTTTATCTTACAAGAGATAAAAGGAAAGGGAAGTGAGCAGAGAGTGGGGCACCTCATACCACCAAGGAAGCAGTGCCGGGAGCAGAGCGTGTTGTCTGGACCCAGGGTTCCTGCATGGAGAAGCCCCTAGTCCAGGGGAAGATTGATGAGAAGGACCTTCCTCCAGAGCTGACAGAAAGAAAGCCTTCCCCTGGAGTTGACACCCTGAAATTGGACTTGTAGCCTACTAGACTGTGAGAGAATAAATTTCACTTTGTTGAAACCATCCACTTGTGATATTTCTGTTACAGCAGCACCACATGACTAAGACAGAATTTGGTACCGAGAGAGTAGGGTGCTGCTCCAGCAGATACCTGAAATGTGGAAGCGATTTTGAAACTGTGAATGGATAGAGGACTCAGGAGGAAATGAGGAGAGCTGTTATACTGGAGGTGGTGCAAACAGCAAGAACCAGCAGCAGCAGAGAACCGGAAGCAGCAGAGAACTGGCAGCAGCAGAACCAGGAGACCAGCACAAGACAGTGCTGGAGCTGACCCATGGAGCAAGAGAGCTGAGTGCCTTCTGGCCAAAGTTTACTGGTGGAGTGAGGTGCCTGCAGGAACTTATCAGTGGAACTACAGAGCTTTGGAACACTTGCCCCAGCAGGGCAGATGTGGGTGGAGAGGCCCGAGGGGCGTAGAGGCCAAGAACTCAGGAAGCAGAAGCTGAAGAGACAAGGAATACAGGAAGCAGAGCTGCCTCAGTCTCAAAAGGTGTGGCCACAACTCTGGGGTTCCAGAGGGTGGAGCCATGGCCTCCGGTGTTTCAAAGGGTGGAGTCACTACTCAGATGGAGAATGGTACACCTAAATCTGAGGGAGCAGAGTTGCCTTCTTAGTGGGCCTGGAAGGTGGAGCTGAAGCTCAGGGCTGAGGGACCTCCACTCAGAATCCGGAGAATGTGGCCAATACCTAGAGTCTGGGGGGCAGGGCCATTGTGTAAATGGTCTCAGAGAACAGAAGATTATTTTCAAGCCTTGAGGGCTAATGTAATGTGTTCTGTTGACTTGCTTGGTGCCTATTATGCCTTCTTTCCCTCCAGTTTCTCCCATTCGTAATGGAAATGTCTAGCTTGTTCCTATTTTGCCATTGTACCTTTGGAAGCAGATAACTTGTATTGTAGATTTCACAGATGAAGAGGAATTTTTGGATTTTGGACTTGGAGTTGATTTAAGACTTCTGCTATGATATAATAGGGAAAATGTGTTTTACATGTGGCAAGAACATGAATTTTTGGGGGTCGAAGGGTGGAATGTCATGGATTGAATTGTGTCCTCCCAAAATATGTGTCAACTTGGTTAGGCCATGATTCCCAGTATTGTGTGGTTGTCCTCCATTTTGTGATTGTAATTTTCCTATGTGTTGTAAATCCTAACCTCTGCCTGTGGTTCATGAGGCAAGAATAGATTATGTTAAACAGGATTAGAGTGGGGTTGTAACACCCTTACTAAGGTCACATCCTTGATCCAACGTAAAGAGAGTTTCCCTGGGGTGTGGCGTGCACCACCTTCTATCTTACAAGAGATGAAAGGGAAGCAAGCAGAGAGTGGGGGATCTCATACCACCAAGAAAGCAGTGCCAGGAACAGAGTGCATCCTCTGTACCCAGGGTTCCTGCACAGAGAAGCTCCTACTCTAGAAGATTAATGAGAAGGACCTTCCTCCAGAGCCAACAGAGAGAAAGCCTTCCCCTGGAGCTGATGCCCCGAATATGGACTTGTAGGCTACTAGACTGTGAGAAAATAAATTCTCTTTGTTAAAGTCATTCACTTGTGGTATTTCTGTTACAGCAGCACTAGATGACTAAGACAATTTTTGAAAGTTCTTTTCATATAGGAACAAAGAGCCTGGTATGGCAATTCAGACTTAGGAGTAAGACCTGCACATCACAGAGAAGGAATTCTGATTACTATGTGTGTGTGTGTGTGTGTGTGTGCGTGCTGTGCATGTGTTTTAAGTTACCCTGACCCTGCCACTCTGGTTGTATAGATTCTTTGGAGAAAATAGGAACATATATGAATTTGAGCAGATTCTTTGCAATCCAAGCAAACCTACTGAGGTGCCCCCTCAACAACTGAGTGCAAAACCCCCAAATTTACAGATTAGAGATAAAACACTTAGAGATAAAACACTTAGAGGGCAAATAATATCTTCACTTCTTCCATTCAGTCAATGGGAAACCTGAGGAGGGGAAAAACACACATTCCTCTGAGGAAAAGACAGAAAAGAGTGTGCTGTATCAGCAGAAAACAGAACTTGGAATTAGAAAGCTTAGTTTTAAGTCTTGACCTCACCGTGTATATGAGTTTGGGTAACCTCTGAGTCTTAATGCCTCATTTTAAAAAATGGGGATTATAATCATAATTAGATCACAGGATTGTTTAGTGCTTCTCAACTTTTTAAATCTAGGACATACAGAAAATAATAGTTTTATGATACATTATAGAAAAAGTGAAAACTTTGCTCATGGTGGCCAGAGGTAGGGTTTTTTGGGACTTTGGAGTTTCTCAGAACACAAAATTTTCAGTGCTGAAACTAGGAAAGTCCCAGGCAAACCGGGATGGCTTGGTCACTTTAGGGGCTTTGGGGTAATTCTGGCTGCTTTAACTGGCCTCTGAAAAGACCAGCATCTCTACATGCCTGTAACATAAGCGTAGCTCACTAGAAGCTCTGGTTTAGATCATTAAATTAGGCAATATTTTATATAATATTCTTCTATCTATGCAGTTTTGCTCCTCTGTGCTTTTGTCTAAGAAAATGCATAGATTCAGTCTTGCAAAAGTAATTGTTTACTCCAGCCGGCTACTTGGCATATGTCATTAGACATGAGTGTTTGCCTCTTGAAAACAGGAAGGTCATATCGCAAGAAGTCAAAGTATAGCCCATCTCTCAGAAAGACAAAGAGACAGTGAAGAGAGAGCAGTCCTTAAGAGATACAATGGGAACTACATTTCTGGACTGAATTGGGTAGCAAGGAGGAGAAACTTGTGTAGAACAGAAATTTGTTCATTTGCCCCTGAGGAAGCTACGGCAAGCACATCTCAGAAAGCAAAGCCTCCTCTCTTTTCTAAAAACTTTGATGTTTGAGATAGGACATGGCAGATATTGATAAACATGTTCACTTTCAGTGTGCATTATAGTGTAGTTTTCTGCTTTTTAATATTAACTTTCTTACCTTCTCAACCGAAAGATTCCTTTCCTTCCTGTTATTGCAAGCTGGGGCATGGGGAGATTTTATTTCACTATCTTTGATAGGAAAGGCCAACTTCTTATTGGAGTCAAAGCTGAAAACAGATCTTGCCACTGCTTAGAAACTTGACACTTCCTGCATCACACCATGAAACATCTCCCTAGTGGCAGTATGTCTTATTTATTACTCTTTAGCTATTTCATGCTTGCTATTGAGCCAGCTACAACAGAACTGTTTAGTAAATATGCTGATTTAATAATTTCCAAGTTTCTCTAGAATCCAAACCCTATTGAGGCCACTAGACGGGGCAGAATAAATGCAGTGAAAGTCTGGCACAATATAAATATCAATGGATTTGAGTAGAGAGGGAAAATTAAAGGAGGACTATTTCATTTCAGTCTAAGTCAGATCAACACCTTTATTGAGGGTATGCCAAATGCAAAACTGCTGTTCATTCCATGGGTCTTTTTTGATGATAACAGAGGAAATGGTTGAGAAGATAAGACAGGTGTGTGAATTAAATGCACCATATGAATCAGGAAAAAAAAAAAAAATAGATGGCCCGGTGGTCAAAATGTGCACTAATGGTATCCTGGCTTGTAAGGCTATACTTCTGGCATGAGTGATGATGTGGAGTCAGGAATTATATAAGGTAGTGGTCCAGTTTGGTAATGCATGAGGTTCATGAGGGACATACTTTCTTTAAGATAGGTCGGATCCAGATTGGAAGGGCCTTGAACATCAGCTATGAAACATGACATTTTCCTGTGTTTTCTAACCTAGTAGGTTTTCTAACTCTAAATACCTGAAGGATGCATTGGCTCATTACTCTGGCAGTGGTATGCTAGCAAAAGTACTAAAATCTCAGCCATTCATGGTAATAGTCACATGTGCCTTCTTCTTCCCTTATAGATTATTTTATCAGCTGCATATCTCTCCTTTCCTTGAATAAAACCAGCTTTTGTCAATCAAGAGCCATGAAAGCATTGGAACAGGAATTTTAAAAAGGATTAAATCTTTGTTGTATGAAGAATGAGGTGGAAGGAGTATATGATATATGTTGGAAGTCAAAAAAATTGGAGGACTTTTGGAATACCATTGAAAAAAAGAGAGCATGGGGCTACTTTATTAGAATAAATGATGAATTCATCTTTAAACATTTTCAGCTTGGAGCAGAAGCAGATTTGAAATGGATAATCACATAGAAATGTTGGGTAGACCACTAGGAATGAATGTTTAGGTCATGGATGAGGGCTGAGGACTGGTATAGAGATTTAAGATTCAGTTCAGCAGAAGTTATAGATCAATATATGGAAATGGCATAGAGAGGCATTGAATGACTAAGAGAAAAAGTATGTTATTACATCCTCCTAATGATCCACCACAGATGTCTGTCAGTTTGTCGGGCTGTGGTAGCTTGCATGTTGCTGTGAAGCTGGAAGCTATGCCACCAGTATTTCAAATACCAGCAGGGTCACCCATGGTGGACAAGTTTTGGCTGAGCTTCCAGACTAAGCTAGACTAGGATGAAGGACCTGGTGTCTACTTCTAAAAAACTGGCCAGTGAAAACATTATGAATAGCAGCGAAACATTGTCTGATATAGTGGCAAAATATGAGCTCCTCAGATTGGAAGGCCCTTAAAATACGACTGGGAAAATTTGCCTCCCCAGAGTAGAGTTGACCTTAATGATGTGGATGGAATCAAGCTTTCAGGATCTTCATTTGCTGATGTGGCATGACTCAAAACGAGAAGAAACAGCTGCAAACATCCATTAATATTTGGATGTATGAAGCATGAATCTAAGAAAATTGGAAATTGTGAAAAATGAAATAGAATGCATATACATCGATATCCTAGGCATTAGTGAGCTGAAATGGACTGGTATTGGCCATTTTGAATCTGACTATCATGTTATATTATTCCAGGAATGACAAACTGATGAGGAATGGCATTGCATTCTTTGTCAAAAAGAACATTTCAAGATCTATCCTGAAGTACAATGCTGTCAGTAATAGGATAATATCCATAAGCCTGCAAGGAAGACCAGTTAATAGGACTATTATTCAAATTTACACACCAACCACTAAGGCCAAAGATGAAGATACTGGAGATTTTTACCAACTTCTACACTCTAAAACTGATCAAACATGCAATCAAGATGCATTGGTAATTACTGGCGATTGGAATGCAAAAGTTGGAAACAAAGAAGAAGGATTGGTAGTTGGAAAATATGGCCTTGGTGATAGAAACAATGTGGAAGATCACATGATAGAAACCAATGACTTCTTCATTGCAAATACCTTTTTTCAACAATATAAACGGCAACTATACATGTTGATCTCACCAGACGGAATACACAGGAATCAAATCAGCTACATCTGTGGAAAGAGATGATGGAGAAGCTTAATATCATCAGTCAGAACAAGGCTGGAGTCGACTGCAAAACATACCATTAATTGCTCATATGCCGGTTGAAGAAAATTAGAACAAGTCCAAGAGAACCAAAGCACAACCTTGAGTATATCCCACTTAAATTTAGAGACCATCTCAAGAATAGATTTGATGTTCTGCATCCTACTTTGGTGAGTGGCATCTGGGGTCTTAAAAGCTAGTGAGTGGCTATCTAAGACACATCAATTGGTCCAAACCCACCTGGACTAAAGGAGAATGAAGGACACCAAAGACATAAAGAAAGTATTAGCCCAAGAGACAGAAAGGGCCACATAAACCAGAGACTGCATCAGCCTGAGACCAGAAGAACTAGATGGTACCTGGCTACCACCAATGACTGCCCTGACAGGGAGCACAACAGAGAATCCCTGATGGAGCTGGAGAAAAGTGGGGTGCAGAACTCAAATTCTAGCAAAAAGGCCAGACTAATGGTCTGACTGAGACTGGAGGAAACCCAGAAAACATGGCCCCCAGCCTCTGTCAACCCGGAACTAAAACCATTCCTGGGGTCAACTCTTTAGACAAAGATTAGACTGGACTATGGAACATAAAATGATACTTGTGAAGAGTGTGCTTCTTAGATCGAATAGATACATGAGTCTAAATGGGCAGCTCCTGTCTGGAGGTGAGATGAGAAGGCAGAAAGGGTCAGGAGCTGGTTGAATGGACACAGGAAATCAGGGGTGGAAAGGAGGAAGGTGCTGTCACAGTATAAGGGGAGAATTAGGGTCACATAACAATGTATGTATAAATTTTTGTATGAGAGACTGACTTGAATAGTACAATAAAATAAAAAAAAAATTTTTTTAAATGTGCTAGTGGAAGGTTTCTCATAGTTGCCCTTTATTAAGTTTGCGTCTATTCCTAGTGTGTTAAGAGTTTTTGTCTCAAATGTATGTTAAATTTTGTCAAATGCCTTTTCTGCATCTATTGAAATTATCATATGGGTTTTTCTCTTTAATCTATTAATATACTGAATTACATTGATCATTTATCAAATGTTGCACTAATCTTGAATTCCTAGGATAAACCCCACTTAGTCGTTATGTATTATCTGTTTTATCTATTGCTGAATTCACCATGAATTTCATGAGAGTAACTGGTCTCTAGTTTTCTGCTCTAATATCTTTGTCTGGAATTGGTATTGGGATCATACTTCCTTCATAAAAAGAGTTGGGAAGTGTTCCTTTCTCCTCCATCTTCTGAACTAGTTTGTATAAGAGTGGTATTATTTTTTTTTCTTAATTGATAGAAATCACCAGTGAAGCCATGTATTTTCCTATGGGGAGATTATTAATTATGAATTTAGTGTCTTTATAGATAGTTGGCTATCAGATGTTCTGTTTCTTTTTGTGTATATTTAGGTAACATATTTTTCAAGGAATTTGTTCATTTCATCTAAGTGGTTGAATGTATTAGTATAAGATTATTGATAATTTTTCCTTATTAATCTTTTGGGTTTTAAGAATTCCTAATTAAAAATCAAATATCCAATGAAAGTATTAAACCTTATTAAGAACTAGTACTTTTTTTGATGGGGAGGACATTGATGGTAGCTCAGAGTGAAGCTTGGACCATGCATTAATTCTACAGTTATTTTTTTATCTTGCTCTCAAGGAGCCCATAGACTAATAGGGGAGACAGACACACAAACAAATAATTACAGTAGTCAATAAGAGATTTAATGGAGGAATGGATTAAAGAAAGGAGAGAAAGAAAGCTACATCAGGGAGGTACTCATAAGATATGAGCTCTTGACTTGGGTCTGGAAGAATGAATGGAAGTTTTCCACACAGATTAAAGAGAAAAAGACTTTCAAGGCCGGGAAAACAGCATTTTAGGATGAAATGAGGTATAAACCAGCACAGTGAATTTGGAAAGTACAGGAAGTTCAATATGGAGGAAATAAATGTAAGATGGAACTAGGAGGAAGCAAGGGTAGAGATGTAGGCAAAGTTTAAGTCATGAAGGGCTCGATTTGCCAAGTAGTATGGGTTTTCTACAGGAAAATTTGGAAAGCCCCTGTGGTATTTTAATACCAGAAATTTAAATTAGATGTCGGTTTTGGGAAAAACAATCTTGTATATTGAAGGGAATGAATTACTAGCTTGTGAGAATGAAGGCAGGGAGAGGATCTTTTGACATCATCTGATATCTAGTTCTCCTATTTGATATTTTCTGTGAGTATAATCTATTACCCCAAACCAGATATAGAATCTTATTAAGAATCAATAGTATAAATTTTTATCCAAAGTTTATTTTCATTCTCATAGAATCATTTGCATAACAGCATGATGTTTGTCAAGGTTTGTAAAGTGGGCACGTCTCATTTTGTGAGGGTCTTTACTAATTACAGACAATTCCTGGGTTATGAACATCTGACTTACGTGCAACCCCTAGTTATGAACTAACCCCTGTAAAGCCTATTATATTAAAAATTTGAGATACGTACAATGATTCATAATAACAAATGGGCTCTACTTTGCAGTGCGCATCAAAACATTATTATTACTATATTATTATGTTAAAGATGTTTTAGTCTATCTGAAAGTGTTTTTTTTTTATGTATAGAAAGGTACGCTATATACTATATACTAAGACAAACATTTGACTAACTGACATTAGATATGAATCATACCTGTTTCAACTTATGTACAAATTCAACTTAAAGACAGACTTAGGAATGGGACTCGTTTGTAATTCGAGGACTGCCTGTAATATGATTTCTATATAATCAACAACACATCTCATTCACTCTCAGAGGGGTTTCCAGTTTAGATGTTACATTTTATGGTTACCCTAAAGATTTGGCTCCAAGGCTGAAAAGTCTGGATGCCCATCTTTGTTCAGTAATGTGAACTGTAGCAAGAAATCTTACATATATTTCTTTGGGGCAATTTGGATTTTAAGTAAAGTCAGGCAATTCCCCAAATGTAAGATTTAATGTAATTTTATGTACTCTTACACCATACTGTTAATAAACTTTCTGCTGTGGTGCTGCTAAATTATTGAATGAATGTAAAACTGGTAAACATTCTTGCACTTCAGAATGAAACTTAAATTGCTTTTGCTTTCCATCACTTAACTCCAACAAGAGTTCATTTAGAAGGAGTTTGGCCGTGTAGAGCTGGACATCAGATACCTCTGTGCTTTTGAGGAGTTATAATTACGCAGGATGTGTTCTCTCAGCTCTGTCAGTTTTTATCCTTTAAGGTGAACTCATACAGGGAAGCTCTGTTCCTGTGTTAACTGGATCATCACAGCCAAATTCATTTGAAACTGACTTTTCCTAGAAAATTGGAGTATATACTTTTATTGAACTGTTTAAGGCATTAACTTTCTTATATCAGGAGCTCTAAAACACTGAATTAAGAATCAGAAAATTGATTGCCAAAGATAAAATTAGAGAAAGATGAGCTGGATAGTCTATATCTGTGCTGTCCAATATGGTAGCCATTAGCCCCAGTGGCTCTTAAGCACTTGAAATGTGGCTAGTCCAAATTAAGCTGGGCTATCAGTATAAAATGCCTGTTAGATTTCATGGCCTTGTTAAGATAAAAAGAATGTAAAAGATTCTAATACGTTTATATTAAAGTGATAATATTTTGGCCATATTGGGTTAAATATGTATTTCATTATCTTTTCTGTGGCTTCTCGTTGTTGTTAGTTGCCGTCAAGTCACTTCCAAGTCATGGCAGCCCCAGATGCAGAGTCGAACCGCTCTATAGACATTTCAGAGCTGTGACATTTCAGAAGCAGATCGCCAGGCCTGTCTTCCGAGGCTCCTCTGGGTGGGTTTGAATTGCCCACCCTTCAGCTGGTAGTAGAGTGCTTAACCATTTGCGCCACTCAGGGACTCCTTTTATGCGGCTACTGCATTATATTTCTTTTGGAAAGTGCTAACCTTGACATAAGGTCATCTAGGTTATGTTAAGGTCTGGTGAATTGTCCCTGTTTTGCCAAGTGAAGGGCACAGCTGGGATTTTAATTATTGTCAGGACCTAAGAATGCTGAGGAGCCCTGGTGGTGCAGTGCTTAAGATCTCAAGCCCCTAACCAAAAGGTCAGCAGGTCAAATCCACCAGCCATTCTTTGGAAACCCTATGGGGCAGTTCTATCCTGTCCTATAGGGTCACTGTGAGTCAGAATCAACTTGATGGCAGTGGGTTGTTTTTTTTGTTGTTGTTGTTTTTTAAGAATGCTGTAATCTTGAGATACTATCTCACCCCAGCATTACTGGCACGAATCAGAAAAACAAAAAATAACAAATGTTGGAGAGGCTGCGGGGAGATTGGAACTCTTATGTACTGCTGGTGGAAATACACTATGGTACAACCATTTTGGAAAACGATATGGCACTTTCTTAGAAAGCTAGAAATAGAAACACCATTGTTCTAGCAATCCTACTCCTAGGAATATATCCTAGAGAAATAAGAGCTGTCACACAAATAGACATATGCACACCCATGTTCACTGTAGCATTATTCACAAAAGCAAAAAGATGGAAACAACCTAGGTGCCCAGCAACAGACGAATGGATAAACAGACTATGGTTCATACACACAATGGAGTACTACACAACTTTAAAGAACAATGATGAATATGTGAAGCATCTCACAACATGGATGAATCTGGAGGGCATTATGCTGAGTGAAATAAGTCAATCGCAAAAGAACAAATATTGTATGAGACTACTACTGTAAAAACTCATGAAAAGGTTTACACACAAAAAGAAACAATCTTTGATGGTTAGGAGGGAGGGAAAGGGAAGGGGGGAAAATACTGAATAGACAATAGATAAGTGGTAACTTTGGTTCAGGGTAAGACAGTACACAATACCAGGGAAGCCAGCACAAATTGTACAAGGAAAGGTCATGGAAATTCCATAGATACATTTAAACTCCCTGAGGGACTAAATTGTTAGCTGTGGGGACCATGGTCTCAGGGAACATCTAGCTCAATTGGCATAACATAGTTAATAAAGAAAATGTTCTACTTTGGTGAGTAGCATCTGGGGTCTTAAAAGCCTGTGAGCAGCCATCTAAGATACTCCACTGGTCTCACTCCTTCAGGAGCAAGAGAGAATGAAGAAAACAAGATACAAGGGAAAGATTAGTCCAAAGGACTAAAGGACCACAACTACCACGGCCTCCACCAGACTGAGTCCAGTACAACTAGATGGTGCCCATCTACCACCACTGACTGCTCTGACAGGGATCACAACAGAGGGTCCCAGACAGAGCTGGAGAAAAATGTAGAATGAAATTCTAACTCGCAAAAAAAGACCAGACTTACTAGCCTGATAGAGACTGAAGAAACCCCGAGACTATGGCCCCCGGACAGCCTTTTATCTCAGTAATGAAGTCACTCCTGAAGTTCACCCTGCAACCAAAGATTTGACAGGCCCATAAAACAAAACGAGACTAATGGAGCACAACAGCCCAGGGACAAGGACTAGAAGACAGAATGAGACAGGAAAGCTGGTAATAGGGAACCCAAGTTCGAGAAGGGAGAGTGTTGACATGTTGTGGGGTTGTTAACCAATGTCGTAAAACAATATGTGTATTAACTGTTTAATGAGAAACTATTTGTTCTATAACCCTTCATCTGAAGTACAATAAATAAAAATTAAATAAAAAAAAATCCTATGGATCACAGTTCTACTCTAACACACATGAGTGAAAAAAAAAAAGGAAGTTATAATCCTGCCTTGCCAATTATCCCTTTTTGCTCCCTATTGTATTCACATATAAAAATAACAAATAAGAATTAAAATTTACTGTAGAAACAACTGCCTAGTAACCAATAAATCCCCATGAGCACTTTTAGTTAAAAGCTCAATTAGGGAACAAACATTGCTTAGGCTTGATGACAAAGTAGGGCTAATAACAGCATCAACAATAACAACAATGACTAACATTTATAGAAGCACTGTTCTAAGAGCTTGACATATGTTAACTTATTCATTTAATCCTCAAAATAACCATACGAGTATGAGTAACCCCATTTTACAGATGAGCAAAACGAGGCACAAGGAAGTTAAGTAAGTTGGGCAAGGCTAATAGGTAGTGTCAGTTAGGGATTTAAATCCAGAAAGTGTGGCTCCAGAATCTGGTCTCTTAATCACTATACTATACTGCCTCTCAAAGTCTAATTCCAAATTTTAGGACAATATACCATTTCCGGACTTCCAGAAAACCAATGAGAAAGATGCGAGGAGTTGTACTGTTTGCTCCAGAAGATTGGGCCTAACAAAATTAATTCACCAAATTACATGAAAGAGAATTAGGGAGTTCTTAGAGCATGGTTTCTTGGCTTTTAGTACACGTTGATCATGCTCACTGGTAAACATGGTCCTATAAATGTTTTAAACTCTAACCAACCTAATCAGATTAAGAGCAGATCTTTCCAAGGTAGAGTGATGAGGAAGTGGCCTAGAGAGGTATGTAACAGGCAGTGTCCTGATGTTCCAATAGGAGGTCAAAGGTCCCCTCTGACTACAATTTTCCATTCTTTTTTCTGTTAATCCATCTGACTAAAATTTAAGTTTAAAATTAAATTAGGATGTCTGACTCTAACAGCTATGAGGCTATTCCCCCAAAATATATTCTGGCTCAGCTACATCCTAGTTGAACAAGTGTTGTTGTTATGTGACTTCCAGTCGGTTCTGACACATAGTGACCCTGTGTACAACAGAATGAAACACTGCCTGGTCCTGCGCCATCCTCACAATTGTTGTTATGCTTGAGCCCATTTTTGCAGCCACTGTGTCAATACATCTCCTTGAGGGTCTTCCTCTTTTTTGCTGAACCTCTACGTTATCAAGCATGATGTCCATCTCCAGGGACTGGTCCCTCCTGATAACTTGTCCAAAGTAAGTGAGATGAAATTTCGCCATCCTTGCTTCTAAGGAGCATTCCGGCTGTACTTCTTCCAAGACAGATTTGTTTGTTATTTTAGCAGTCCATGGTATATTCGATAGTCTTCACTAACACCATAATTCAAAGGCATCAGTTCTTCGTCTTCGTTATTCATTGTCCAGCTTTCACATGCATATGAGGCCATTGAAAACACCATGACTTGGGTCAGGCACACCTCAGTCCTCAAAGTGACATCTTTGCTTTTTAACACTTTAGAGAGGTATTTGCAGCAGATTTGTCCAATGCAATACATCCTTTGATTTCTTGACTGTTGCTTCCATGGGCATTAATTATGGATCCAAGTAGAATGAAATCCTTGACATCTCCACTCTTTTCTCTGTTTACTTTGTTGTTGCTTATTGGTCCAGATGTGAGGATTTTTGTTTTCTTTATGTTGAGGTGCAATCCATACTGAAGGCTGTAGTCTTTGATCTTCATCAGTAAGTGTTTCAAGTTCTTTTCACTTTCAGTAAGCAAGGTTATGTCATCTGCATATTAAAGATTGTTAATGAGTCTTCCTCCAATCCTGATGCCCCATTCTTTTTCATATGGTCCAGCTTCTGGGATTATTTTCTCAGCATACAAAGTATGGTGAAAGGATGAAACCCTGATGCACACTTTTCCTGACTTTAAATCATGTAGTATCTGTTTGAATGACTGCCTTTTGTCTATGCACAGGTTCCTCACGAGCAAATTAAGTGCTCTGAAATTCCCATTCTTCATAAAGTTATCTGTAATTTGTTATGATCCACACAGTCAAATGTCTTTGCATAGTCAATAAAACACAGGTAAACATCTTTCTGGTATTCTCTGCTTTCAGCCAGGATCCATCTGACATCAGCAATGATATCCCTCGTTCCATGTCCTCTTCTTACTCCGGCCTGAATTTCTGGCAGTTCCCTGTGGATGTACTACTGCTGCAACCATTTTTGAATGATCTTCAGCAAAATTTTACTTGTGTGTGATATTAATGATATTGTTCTATAATTTCTGCATTCTGTTGGATTACCTTTCTTTGGAATATAGGCATAAATATGGATCTGTTCCAGTCAGTTGGCCAGGTAGCTGTCTTCCAAAATTCTTGGCATAGATGAGTGAGCACTTCCTGCCTGCATCTGTTTGTTGAGACATCTCAATTGGTATTCTGTCGGTTCCTGGAGGCTTGTATTTTGCCAATGCCTTCAGTGCAGCTTGGACTTCTTCCTTCATTACCATCGGTTCTTGATCATATTCTACCTCCTGAAATGATTGAACATCAATGAATTCTTTTTGGTTCAATGACTCCGTGTATTCATCCCTTCTTCTTTTGATGCTTCCTGTGTCGTTGAACATTTTGCCCATAGAATCCTTCAGTATTGCATCTCGAGGCTTGAATTTTTTCTTCAATTCTTTCAGCTTGAGAAATGTTGAGGGTGTTCTTCCCTTTTGGTTTTCTAGCACAGTTCAAAACCATTTATTTTCCCTGAAGTAATAGCATTTCATAAGCAGAAGAATGTTGCCTTTGCTCGCTATCTACAGTTTGGGTATACAGATAAAGCAGGCAAGACTAGAGATAGTCTTCTTGATTTCAGTTTCACTAGGATGCTGTTATGGACTGAATTGTGTCCCCCCAAAATAAGTGTAATAATTGCTAACCCCTACAATGGTTATAATCCCATTTGGCAGTGGGGTTTTTTGTTATGTTAATGAGGAAGTATTAATGTAGAGTGTGTCTTAAATCAGTCTCTTTTGAGATATAAAAGAATAGATACAGCAAAAAAGCATAGTTGGGGGAAGATAGATGCCATGCCAAGTGAGATCTCCAAGGAACCAAGAAACAGAAGCTGAAAAGAGACAAGGACTTCCCCCAGAGCCAACAGGTAGAGAAAGCCTTCCCCTAGAGTTGACACCCTGAATTCGGACTTACTTCTAGCCTCCTAAACAGTGAGAAAATAAATTTCTGTTTGCTAAAGCAAACCACTTGTGCTATTTCTGTTATAGAAGCATTATATAACTGGGACAGGTGCCAATTGTCCAAAGTTCATAAACTTTGAGTTTAAACTTATTTAGAGGAAACTTCTGATGGAGAGATTAATTTTTGCTTTTACCAAGTCCTGCCAAACTTTTTTGCTAAGCCAAGCCTGTTCACCCTACATGTTTCTTTTTGCATTTCCTGAGCATGTAATGTTGGTGGCCTAGTGAAAAGCAGAGAGAGCTGAGCTGTGCCTTTTTATCTTTGCTCAGCTCCTCAATTTCTCAAGCTTTGACTAATCTTCATTACTCCAAGGGGGCAAAATATCTCCCTTCCACCAAATATTTTTTATTTCTTTCTTTTTTTATTTGATGCAGCAGAAACTAACTTACAATGGAAAAACAAACCATTTATCAGCCCTGGACGAGAAATAGACTAAAGGGCGGGAGGCAAATGTTTCAAAATAAGTAAAAGAGGAACAGAAGGCCAGGGTGACCAATCTAACAAAATATAATTCACCTACTAGGACCTAAAAAAATCAGTAAATCAAAGATCTGCAGTTCTGAGGTGAGTCTTCCCTCTTTTCTGTGCATCTAACGTCAGCTGGGTTGCTTAACTTAAATCCGGGTTATCTCAGTGAGGTACCTTCCTCTCAAATGCTAGTTTACTAGCTAAACCTGCCAAAACTCTTCCTTTATGTTATTTTTTTTTTTTTAATTCTATTTAATGTTATCATAGCCAGTTATCTTTGAGATGCCTAAATTCCATCTCCTGGTTAGCTTTTCTTTATGCGGAATTCCAGGTTGCCAATAAAAATAAAATATTACTTTTGAAATGCCTAGACTAATGTTTGCTACCTTAATGTAGGATTCTTTGGTAAAGCTGATACAGAGCATATGGTTTACACTGGAGATCTATGTGCATCTCTACCTCCCTGTAAAGCCTAAATATAAATCTTGGAGTCATACTATTATTTGATTGGCTTCAATGGACAGTCAACTTAGGCATTCAAGTGAAGAGGGGGTGATAGTGTGAGCGGGGTAGGCCTTGAGTCCACCAGCCCACCAACATATATGAGTAAGTTGAGGGGAGAGTGGAAAGGAGAGGAAGAAGGGGAGGGATAATAAAACCATTACATGAATTTATAACAACTATGTGGCAGCCATAATTTTTAATGCATACCAATCCTGTTGTTTTTGTTGCATGCTGTTGAGTTGATTCCAGCTCATGGCTTCCCTATATATGATAGAGCAGAACAGCCCCAGAGGGTGTTCTAGGCTGTTATCCTTAAGGGAGCAGATCACTAGGTATTTTCTCCTGCAGAGCTGCTGGATGGGTTCCAACCGTTGACCTTTAAGTTAGCAGTCAAGCTCTTAACCATTGCACCACCAGAGCGCCTTATCCTAGTCTTCTATAAATATAAAAAACAAAAAAATCAAACCTGTTGCCCTCCAGTCAATTCTGACTCATAGTGACCCTATAGGACAGAGCAAAACTGTCCCATAGGGTTTCCAAGGAGTGGCTGGTGGATTCGAACTGCCAATCTTTTGGTTAGCAGCTGAGCTCTTAACAACTACACCATCAGGCCTCATCTATAAATATAGCTGATGTAATATATTGAGCTTCACCAACTAGATGTGCAAAGACCTGGAGTTAGAAAACCAAAAGGGAAGAACTCGTTCAGCATTTCTCAAGCTGAAAGAATGGAAGAAAAAATTCATGCCTCAAGCTGCAATATTGAAGGATTCTACAGGAAAAATATTGAACAACACAGGAAGCATCAAAAGAAGATGGAAGGAATATAGAGTCACTGTACCAAAAAAAATTGATTGACATTCAATCATTTCAGTAGGTAGCATATGATCTAGAACCGATGGTATTGAAGGAAGAGGTCCAAGCTGCACTGAAGAAAATGGCAAAAAACAAGTCTCCAGGAACTGATGGAATACCAACTGAGATGTTTCAACAAATGGACGCAGCACTGGAAGTACTTACTTGTCTATGCCAAGAAATTTGTAAGACAGCTACCTCGCCAACTGACTGGAAGGGATCCATATTTATGCACATTCCAAAGAAAGATTATCCAACAGAATGTGGAAATTATCAAACTATACCATTAACATGCCCAAGTAAAATTTTGCTGCAGATCGTTCAAAAGTTGTTGCAGCAATACATCAACAGGGAACTGCCAGAAGTTCCAGCCGGATTCAGAAGAGGACTTGGCACGAGGGATATCATTGCAGATATCAGATGGATCTTGGCTGAAAGCAGAGAATACCAGAAAGATGCTTACCTGTGTTTTATTGGCTATGCAAAGACATTTGACTGTGTGGATCATAACAAACTATGGATAACATTGAGAATAATGGGAATTCCAGAACACTTACTTGTGCTCACAAGTACCAAGAGGCAGTCATTCGAACAGAACAAGTGGATACTGAGTGGTTTAAAGTCAGGAATGGTGTGTGTTAGGGTTGTATCCTTTCACCATACTTACTCAGTCTGTATGCTGAGCAAATAATGCGAGAAGCTGAACTATATGAAGAAGAATGTAGCATCAAGATTGGAGGAAGACTCATTAACAACCTGCGATATACAGATGATACAACTTTGCTTGCTGAAAATGAAGAGGGTTTGAAGCACTTACGGATGATGATCAAAGACTACAGCCTTCAGTATGGATTGCACCTCAACGTGAAAAAAATAAAAATTCTCACAACTGGACTAATAAGCAACATCATGATAAATGGAGAAAAGATTGAAGTTGTCCAAAAAAAAAAAAACAATGCCGTCAAGTCAATTCCGACTCATAGTGACCCTATAGGACAGAGTAGAACTGTCCCATAGGGTTTCCAAGGTGTGGCTGGTGGAATTGAACTGCTTACCTTTTGGTTAGCAGCCATAGCTCACTGTAGCTCTTAACCACTGTGCTACCAGGGATCCTTTGTAGTTGTCAAGGATTTCATTTTACTTGGATCCACAATTAATGCCTATGGAAGCAGCAGTCAAGAAATCAAATGATGTATTGTATTAGACAAATCTGCTGCAAAAGACCTCTTTAAAGTGTTGAAAAGGAAAGTGTTTAAAGTTTGAGGACTAAGGTGCTCCTGACCCAAGCCATGGTATTTCCAATCACCTCATATGCATGAGAAAGTTGGACAATGAGTAAGGAAGACCTAAGAAGAATTCATGCCTTTGAATTATGGTGTTGGAGAAGAATATTGAATATACCATGGACTGCCAGAAGAACAAACAAATCTGTCTTGAAAGAAGTATAGCCAGACTGCTCCTCAGAAGTGTGGATGGCTAGATTTCATCTCACGTACTTTGGATGTGTTATCAGGAGGGATCTGTCCCTGGAGAAGGACATCATGCTTGGTAAAGTAAGAGAGTCATCAAAAGAACCTACTATACAGCTACAGTAGTCAAAACAGCCTGGTACTGGTACAACGACAGATACATTGACCAATGGAACAGAATTGAGA
>NW_004443966.1:325778-414354 GCF_000243295.1 Trichechus manatus latirostris
AAAAAAAAAAAAAAAAAAAGAGAGTCATCAAAAAAGAGGAAGACCCTCAACAAGATGGATTGACTGAGTAGCTGCAACAATGGGCTCAAGCAGCAATGACTGTGAGGATGGTGCAGGACCAGGCAGTGTTTCGTTCTGTTGTACATAGGGTCACTATAAATTGGAACTGACTTGAAGACACCTAACAACAACAAAAGTGTCTTCAGCTTCACCAGTTAGATTAGGATTCTCTCCCTTTGTGAAGAAATCAACATGGAATGGAGCAGAGAGGAGGCCAGGGGAAAAGAGATCCATGTGGTAGTCCAAGAACTCCTACCGGTCCACAAGCAAAGATACAGAAGCTGAGAGTAAGAGTTCATAAAATTTTATATCAGTTTGACATTGCTCCACCACACCCAACTGTGATCCCCGGGCTCATATAAATAAGGTATGGATCAGTTCCGATGTTGTATAACTGACCTGGGGAAGTGCAGGGGGTGTAAGCTGCACACTTGTTATGAGCAGTAAGACTACATACTGGTCTACCATGCATAGGAACTTTAAAAAGTCTGACTATTCACCATAGTTTAAGAAATACTACTATAGAATACATCTTTTAGAGCCTAAAATAATGTGTTTCTGCCATATATAGGATCGCTCTTCCCCCACCACTCAGACAAACTTTCTGCTTTTTAGACTTGGTTCCAATCTCCACCCTTTTATACTATCCTTCTTCATTCCAACCTCGTGGAATCATAGAATGAAATATCCTAAAAAGGAATCTGAAGACAGTACTATATTCTTTTTAGCCATCATCTTCAAGATTATAGATTTTTTTTCTCTATTAAATTTTATGATTGCTATTTCCAGTGATGTATAAGAAAGTGTTTTCCACTTTTTAGTAGCATCTCTAAGTTACACTGTGGGCTGGTGACTTCTGGAAAATAGAAGTGAACTCCAGTGAATGTACTGGGATTGTTATTTTCCATCAAAGAAACTACATGCCTCTTGACTTGGGTTGTCTGTTCTGGCTTTCTGTCTCAATCTTTTTGAGTTTTGAGAACCACCTTACCTTGGCTCTCTAGTATAGTCACCTTTTATAATATCTCCTGTAACCCTGTTAACCTCTTATAATAATGTTTCTACAAATATTATGTGTCAAAAAATGAGGTTGGAACAATGTTTGAAAGACTTAAATCCTTTACCAAAAAGTTCTTAAGGAGAAAATTAAAATTCTAATAATTTATATCTCCAGTAAGACCAGAGAGAATTAAAAAATCTATATTAGAGCCCATAAACCTATCTCTCATGAAAATCTGACATTGATGAAGAAATTGAATATTACCAAATATTACCTTAAAAGCATAAGTGTGATATGAGTTTAATATTTGAGGACTGAGATATTAGATCTAAAATTAATTTTTGCTTCGTCATGCAGTCATGATTTCCACTTGCTCTGTGGAGCAAAAAGATGAATAGTTTATAGAGGACAACTTATAGTACTATAAAAGATGTATAAATGCTACCAAAGAAAAATCATCAGATTAATGACAATCGAGTTTAATATTATTTCTCAAATGAACATCAGTAGCACTGAGATTGATATTACCAAATTATCTTTAAACTAGGAGACTGAGTATGTGATTGGATTGCCTAGATCTAACCTCCCAAATGAATACTTCTCTCTGGTTTTAACCTAGAAATCTGAAAACCTAAAATATTTCAAAGTATTCTGAAGAATGTTCTTAAAAAACAGCTGTATCTAATAACATGGATACTTATATGTAAGGGGTAATGCAGTTAAAGAGAAATAATCCTATACAGAAACAATTCTATAAACTCCTACCACTACTAGCTCCACCACCAATAATAATAAAAAAAATGATGGTGATGGTAATAGTTATCAGAGTACAGTATGTGTATATGGAGAGAATGAGTACATTGACCCATAGGATTTCTCCTTAATAATATCTAAAAAGGTTTTTTTTTTACAACTCAGGATTTTATAAGCACAAAGACAATCTATGAGCTGAGGCAACTTGCCCATGCTCTGGGAAAGGACTAGGGTACTCTTACGCAAATATTGGGTGCCTTCTACATTTGTTTGCCAAGCACGCCCTCACCCAGGAGACATTTTTATAAGCGCTGTTCTACTAATTTTTTTTCACGTGTTGCTGTAAAAAAATTAGCATACATCGAAGGAGGGGAGGTGTGGTTGGCAAACAAACGTAGAGGGCGTGTGTTATTTGCATAAAAATATAGTACATGCCACTTGCTATATTAATACAAATATAAATATGCAAGAGTCAAACAAAATACAGATATAACTACATTGTAGTTCTGGCATGAGTCATCTGTCTCTCTTAACTAAGAGGTTAAGGTGAGGGCATCATCAAATAATTCAGAGGAAAAGCATAATGAAAAAGCAGAAACTCATTTGGCCACTTTTGCTCTAATGTAAACTGTATTTTTATGCAAATCATGCACACCTTCTGTGTTTCTTTGCCAGCCGCACCCTCCCCCTATGAGGCACCCTCACAAGTGCCATTATGCCAATCCTCTTCCATATGTTGCTGTCAAAAACTAGCAGAGCACGCTTATGAAAATACATTGCGGGGGAAAGGGCACAGCCGGCAAACAAATGCAGAAAGCATGTGTTATTTTTGTAAAAGTAGGGTACTCTTTTCTGTGGGTCTGTTTCCTGATAAAGCAGCTTGAGCTTTTTTTATTTAAGCATCAGATGTATAAACTCAGACACAATGGTGTCACTAGGGGTGTGCAGCGGGTGCAGACCGCACCAGGTGGTACTGCCAGAAGTGACACTATAAAATTTTTGTGCAATGTTTCAGCAATAATTTATTATTTTTTATAAAAATATCCCTGTAGTTAGGTATAACAACAAATTCTTTTGTAAGCCCAGCTTACATGTATCAATATACTTACAAGGCTAAAACTACGCTAATTTACTTTTTGAACCTCCTAATGCGCTCCAGTCAGAGCTGTCATTATTACCCAATTACAATGACGCTTCGAATCACGTGGTTTCGTTGCACTCACTACAAGCACATGGTATTGTTTTCCTTGCTGCCAGTGTTTTTATAGTCTTTGATTTTGTCAAATTTTCTGGTGTTTTAGCTACAATATTGTGGTGATTGCCATAAGGGGGTGACACCAACCCTAATGACTCCACTGCTCAGACATGATGAATGGTTAATTAAAATTGTAAAGTGTGCCCACCCCTACAGTCCCCTGAAGTTACTGGGTATTTTATTGGTCATAAATACCGGGTCTTATTCCTCCAACTTCTTAGGCTCCTTGATATCATGGAGGTGGCAACAGCAGAAGTTTCTCCTTTAAGAGGCCCTAAAGATCATTTTCGTATCTCGTGAGACTGTGGAGGTAAACTGCAGTCTTCCTTTGAAAACACTGCCCCTTCATCTTGCAAAGTTCATGCAGGAGCATTATTATGTCTTATGAGGGTAAGGTAGAAGGAGGGGGAAAGCTTCACCTTTGGTTGGTTGTAATAGATAATTCTCTCGTAACCCTATATGTATAAATTCATATACATTTTAGCTATATTAAGCCTATAGAATTAATCTAAATAGAAAATCCCAGCATTATATAATGTTCATGTATATTGGCTAGCTATATATAACATGAGTTTTTTCTCCCTCTTTGTAGTTTTAATATTTGGGATAAGTTCATTTGTTAAACTTGTTTGTTACGGAGTTGATGGTATGACACAAAGATTATGATAAAAAAAAGTGTAACCCAGTTTTTTGTTAAATATAGAAAAAAAATCTCATAGGAAGTTTAATTACTATGCATCCATCCTCTTCCTGAGTTAGGAAGATATAACAGCTGTGTTATTTCATTCCCAAGAAAATAATTTTCCATTATAACAGACAAAATTCTGTTCCCTTCATTGCACATGGGTAGTATTATTAAACATTCTTTCTCTTCCCCTTTTTTGTCATTTCCTTTAATAGTTGGTGGCATGTGATCCTACAGGAATTCATTACTCTAAATTTTATTACCTACTCACTCTCTCTTTTTGCTAAAAAAATAAGTATACCCTTCCTTCCTCCATGTTTCTCTTTAACTTCCACCAGGATATTTTTCTTTTAAGCAGAAAAATTATAATCTGTTTTCAGATATGACAAACCAGGTTTTTCTTCATCAGACATGGTTTTTAAGCTATAAAATTGTTTATTCAATGACTTATTGGCCATTGGGATGAGTTGATGTTAAATATTAATATAGATAAAATTAATACATATAAAATATAAAGTAAGTTGATTTAAAGAAAAATATTAAATAAAAAGGATACTGATTGTACATAAATAGAAGAAATTTGAAAAACACTAGCACACTAAATACTACAGGGAAGTGGATTCACTATCTGAATTGAGGCAAACTAGGAGCCTGGTGGCTCAGTGGTTAAGAGCTTGGCTTCTAACCAGAAGGTTGGCAGTTAGAAGCCATCAGCTGCTCCTTGGAAACTCTGAGGGGCAGTTCTACTCAGTCCTATAGGGTCACTATGAGTCAGAATTGACTTGACGGCAATGGGTAGATCCACTATTGACTATGCTGTTAACTGTATGTATGACCAGGGGATAGCAATTTGTCTTTGCAAAGGAAAAAATGACTTAAAAAAATATCCGTTTTGAATATATCTCTGATTCTTCCATCAGTTTTTCTGAGAAAAGAATTACTATTACTTGCCTTGCCCAAATATTTCCATATGAATTGACAAGGCTATTAAGGGCCAATATATTGTTTGGTTATTTTAAAAATCAAAAAGAAATTTGCCTATATAGTGAATTCATAAAATTGAGAGAAATTATTCAAGTGACATCTGGAGATTATGAGTCATGAACCATATTCTGTAACCCAACCATCCATGCAATAAATATTGAACACCTGACATATGCTAGTCTTGAGCACCAGAGACAGTGAGACGAGAAAAAGCATCTCAGAGTATTCCTGGCCACCCCTCATTGCAGACACTTGTGAGTCCTACAGTAGAGGTAAGTGCAGATTGAGCAGTGGCACGAGAGGAGCAATGGATTTTGTTAGCATCATTCTTCACAAAGAATCAGCCACTTTAGATGTATCTTAAATAAGGAGTAGATGAATTATTTGTGGAAGGGATATTTAATGAGTTTATTAAAAAATGCAAATAGACTCATAACTTCAAAAAACTATAAGGTTATCTTAAAATGGATGATGTAACCGTATTTTTATGAAAATAATGTGCTCTTTCTGTGTTTGTTTACTGGTCATGCCCTCTCCCCTTCGAGGCACCCTCACAAGCGCCACCAGGCCAATTCTCTTCCACACGTTCCTTTAAAAAAGTCAGCATAGCGTGCTTATGGAAATACCCCGGGGTAGGTGGGGGAGGGGAAGGAGGGTGTGGCTGGCAAGCAAACTAAGAAGGTGTGTTATTTGCGTAAAAATACAGTAATATTTTCAACATCAGTCTCTGCAATGCAGACTACGTTTCCTTCCCATGAAGTTTTATGTTAAATGTAGTTTGTTTTTTAGACTTGTTTTGTTTCTGAGGTAACAGAAGCTAATAAGAAATTTAATAAGAAAGAAGGTCAAGGTGTTTTCCTATGTTGAATTTCTCAGTGTTTCTCTATTTGATTAATTATTTGTTTGCTCTGTAGTGTAAATTTCTTTCCCAAAAGTAGATGGAGAAAATAAAATAAATTCTGGTATATATTTGACACTTGAAAAATGATGTTTTAAGTCACAGAATAACTGCAGAATTTGCACTCATCAATCAAGTATAGTAATACTAAACTATTTTCTCCTTAATTGCGCAACATATTTCAAGATTCTAAAAACAAATTTATCTCTCAATTTTATATCACACAATATAATTTATCTCAAGGCAAATAATTTATATTATGATTTTTTTATAACTGAGAAAAAATCCACCCCCACTGTGGAAAAATTTTAATCAATACCATCTCCGTATAAGAACAACTTAACACTTTTGGGCATTTGAAGAAAATCTCAAATATGTAGTTGAGAAATAAGACTGTGCCTTCGGCTTATTCATTACTGAATGCACACTGCCCTTAAGCACCAAATTTTAATGTTCTATGATTAATGTTTTCTCTTTACACTAGATGATGAGGTTTACCAGGATCCAGATTGTGTGTTTTTACTTCACAGCTCCCAGTATCCAACAGAGTGTGACTGGTACACAATAAAAAATACAAACACAAAACAGTTGCCATGGAATTAACTCCAACTCATGGCAATCTCCTGTGTCAGAGTAGAACTGTACTCCACAGGGCTTTCAATGGCTGACGTTTTGGAAGTAGGTTGGCTGGCTTTTCTTCCAAGGTACCCCTGAGAGGACTTGAGCCTCCAAACTTTTCATTAGTAGCTGAGCACAGTAATTGTTGGCACCACCCAGGGTACATACTAGGTACATACTAGGGCTTATTAAATACTTGTTTAAACTTCTTACATCATTTAAACTAAGTAGAAAGTCATCACATTAGAAGTCAATCCTAGTACAATAAAACGGCACAAACTGAACTTGTTTTAGGTAAACCCAAAATTTGTTAACCAATTTTCCAGTCACAAGGTATATACAAATAAAATAGTTACTGAGTTTTTATTGCACTTGTGTACTGGAAACAGGCAAATTGCAATTGTATAAAAATACATTTTACTTTCCATTGTCAAAATATATTAATTTTAATAAAAGAATTTGATTAAAAGACTTTATAATAATGATGATGGAATAAAGAATACATTTATTTTGAACTCATTGTATGAGAGGTAGTTAACCAAGCAATTTTCAAATATTATGTTATTTAATCTTAATGAGTTCAACTGTGAATGGGCTTCAAAGCCCGTTCACCTAACTCTAGAGCCTAAGCTCTTCCTAATTAACTATTGCTTCACTGTGGCAAGTTTATGTTTGTAATATTAGCCATCATTTGTTAAGTACCTATTATGTGTCAGGCACCCTGCTAAAGGCTTTATGATCTCACTTGCTCCTCATAGCTGGATGTTGTTGTTGTTATGAGGTGCCGTCAGGCTGGTTCCGACTCATAGCGACCCTATGCACCACGGAATGAAACACTGCCCGGTCCTGCGCCATGCTCGCAATCCTTGTTATGCTTGAACCCGTTGTTGCAGCCACTGTGTCAATCCATCTCGTTGAGGGTCTTCCTCTTTTTTGCGGATCCTGTACTCATAGCTGGATAGGTTTGTTTTGTGACATTGGTTGCCAACCCTGCAGTGTGTCAACACTCTCCCCTTCCCGACCTTGGGTTGCCCATTTCCACTCGTCTAGCTTTCCTGTCCCTTCCTGCCTTCTCATCTATGTTTTTTGGCTGGTGTGCTCATTTAGTCTAGTATACATGGTTGAACTGCATGTGGTGTTTGTTTTATAGGCCTGTCTAATCTTTGAAGGGTGAACTTCAGGAGTGACTTTAGTACTGAGTTAAAAGGGTGTCCAGGGCCATACTCTCAGGGTTTCTCCAGTGTCTGTCAGACCAGTAAGTCTGGTCTTTTTCTGTGAGTTTGAATTTTGTTCTACATTTTTTTCCCACTCTGTCTGGGACTCTCTGTTGTGATCCCTGTCAGAGCAATGGGTGGTGGTAGCCGGGCACCATCTAGTTGAGCTGGACTCAGACTGGTGGAGGCTGTGGTAGTTGTGATCCATTAGTCCTTTGGACTAATCGTTCCCTAGTGTCTTTAGTTTTCTTCATTCTCTCTTGCCCCAGATGGAGTGGGATTAGAAGATTTATCTTAAATGGCCACTCACAAGCTTTCAAGACCCCAGATGCCACTCACCAAAGTAGGATGTAGAACATTTTATTTTACAAACTATGTTATACAAATTGAGCTAGACGTCCCCTGAGACCATGGTCCCCAGTCCTCAGCCCAGTAACACGGTCCCTCAGGGAGTATGGATGTGTCTATGAAGCTTCTATGACTTCGCCTTGGTCAAGTTGTGCTGACTTCCTCAGTATTATGTACAGTCTTACCCTTCACCAAAGTTACCACCTATCTATTGTCTAGTTAGTTTTTTTCCCGCTTCACCTCTCCCCTCCCTTGTAACCATCAAAGATTATTTCTTTCTGATGTAAACCTTTTCATGGGTTTTTATAACAGAGGTCTCATGCAGTATTTATCCTTTTGCGATTGACTTATTTCACTCAGCATATTGTCCTCCAGATTCATCCATGTTATGTTTCCCAGATTGATTATTGTTCTTTATGATTGCATAGTATTCCATTGTGTGTATGTCCCGTAGTTTGTTTATCCATTTGTCTGTTGATGGGCACTTCAGTTGTTTCCATCTTTTTGCTATTGTGAATAATGCTGCAATGAACATGGGTGTGCATATGTTTATTCATGTGACAGCTCTTACTTCTCTAGAATATATTCCTAGACGTGGGATTGCTGGGTCGTATGATATTTCTATTTCTAAATTTTTAAGGAGTTACTGTATCATTTTCAAAAATGGTTATGCCATTTTACATTCCCACCAGCAGTGCATAAGAGTTCTAATCTCCCCGTGGCCTCTTCAACATTTGTTATTTTCTGTTTTTTTGATTCATGCCAGTAATGTTGTGGTGCGATGGTATCTCATAGTAGCTTTGATTTGCATTTCTGTAATGGTTAGTGATCTCGAGCACTTCCTCATGCGTCTGTTAGCTTCTTGGATGTCTTCTTTGGTGAAGTATCTGTTCATATCCTTTGCCCATTTTTTAATTGGATTATTTCTCTTTTTGTTGTAGAGATGTTAGATTTTCCTATAGATTTTAGAGATTAGACCTTTATTGGGTATGTCATAGCCAAAATTTTTTTCCCAGTCTATAGGTTCTCCTTTTACTCTTTTGGTGAAGACTTTTGATGAGCACAAGTGTTTAATTTTTAGAAGATCCCAGTTATCTAGCTTATCTTGTGGTGTTTGTGTATCGTTAGTTATGGTTTGTATCCTGTTTATACAGTATATTAGGGCCTCTGTCTTTGATCCTACCTTTTCTTCCACGATCTTTATAGTTTTTGGTTTTATATTTAGGTCTTTGATCCGTTTAAAATTAGCTTTTGTGTATGGTGTGAGGTATGGGTCCCATTTCATTTATTTACAGATGGACATCCAGTTTTGCCAGCACAATTGGTTAAAAAGATGGTCTTTTCTCCATTTAATGGACTTTGGGCCTTTGTCAAAGATCAGATGACCATAGGTGGATGGATTTACCTCAGGGCTCTCAATTCTGTTGCATTGGTCAACGTATCTGTTGATGTACCAGTACCAGGCTGTTTCGACTACCATAACTATATAGTAGGTTCTGAAATCAGGCAGCACGAGGCCTCCTACTTTGTTCTTCTTCAATAATGTTTTGTGTACCCGGGGCCTCTTTCCTTTCCATAGAGTTAATGATTAGTTCTGCCATCTTGATAAAGAATGCTATTGGTATTTGAATAGGCATTGCATTATATTTTAGATTGCTTTGGGTAGTATTGACATTTTCACAACGTGGAGTCTACCTATCCATGAGCATGGAATGTTTTTTCATTTATGTAGGTCCCTTTTGGTTTCTTGCAGGAGTGTTTTGTAGTTTTCTTTGTCTTTTATGTCCCTGGTTAAATTTATTCCTAAGTATTTTATTTTTTTATGGGCTATTATAAATGGTATTGCTTTCCTGATTTCCTTTTCTTAGTTCTCTTTATCGGTGTATAGGAATCCAACGGATTTTTGTATGTTTCTCTTGTATCCTAATACTCTGCTGAATCTTTCTATTAATTTCAGTAGTTTTCTTGTGGCATTTTTAGAATGTTCTATGTACAATATCACATCCATGAATAGGGGTAGTTTTACTTCTTCCTTAACAATTTGGATATCCCTTATGTCTTTTTCTTGCCCTATTGGTATAGCTAGGACTTCCAGCACAATGTTAAACAGGAGTGGTGATAATGGGTCTCCTTGTCTTGTTCCTGGTCTCAGGGGGAATGTTTTCAGCCTCTCTGTTGAGAATGATATTGATCGTTGCTTTTGTATAAAACCCGTTGCTGTCGAGTCAACTCTGACTCATAGCAACCCTATAGGACAGAGTAGAACTGCCCCATAGGGTTTCCAAGGAGTGGCTGTGGATTCGAACTGCCAGCCTTTTGGTTAGCAGCTGAACGCTTTGTTGAGGAACTTCCCTTCTATTCCTGTTTTATTGAGAGTTTTTATCAGGAAAGGGGGTTGGACTTCATCAAATGCCTTTTCTGCATTGATTGAGATGATCATGTGATTCTTTTCTTTTGATTTATTTACATGGTCAACCACATTGATTGATTTTCTAATGTTGAACCATCTTTGCATACCTGGTATGACTCCCACTTGGTCATGGTGTATTTTTTTTTTTATATGATGCCGAATTCTACTGGCTAGAATTTTGTTGAGAATTTTTGCATTTATATTCATGAGAGAAATTGGTCTGTAATTTTCTTTTTTTGCGGTGTCTTTGACCGGTTTTGGTGTCAGAGTTATGCTGGCTTTATAGAGTGAATTCAGAAGTATGCCTTCCTTTTCTAAGTTCTGAAATAGTTTGAGTAGCACTGGTGTGAACTTTTCTCTGAATATTTGGTAGAATTCTCCAGTGAAGTCATCTGGGCCAGGACTTTTTTTTGTTGGGAGTTTTTTTTTATTACCTTTTCAATCTCTTCCCTTATTGTGAGTCTCTTCCGACTTTATGCTTCAGCTTGTGTTACTTTAGGTAGGCAGTGTGTTTCTAGAAATTTGTCCATCTCCTCTAGGTATTCAAATTTGTTGGAGGACAGTTTTTCATAGTACTCTGTTATGATCCTTTTTATTTCATTTGGGTCTGTTTTAATGCCCCCCCTCCTTTCATTTCTTGTTTGGGTTATTTGCTTCTTCTCCTGTTTTTCTTTAGTCAGTTTGGCCAATGGTTTGTCTTTTCTGTTGATCGTTTTAAAGAACTGTCTTTTGGTTATGTTGATTCTATTGTTTTTCTATTCTCTGTTTCATTTACTGTGCTCTGATCTTTATGACTTCCTTTTTTTCTGGTGGCTATGGGCTTCTTTTGCTGTTCTCTTTCTACTTGTTTGAGTTATAAAGCTCATGTTTTCATTTTATCCTTTTCTTCTTTTTAATGTGTGTGTCTTTTGCTATAAATTGATCTCTGAGCACTGTGTCTTTGCTGTGTCCCAAAGGTTTTGGTATGATGTATTTTCAGTCTCATTTTATTCTAGGAATTTTTTTATTCCATCTTTGATTTCTTATATTACCCTGTAGTTTTTAAGTAAGGTGTTATTCAGTTTCCATGTTTTTTTTTTTCTTGCTCTTCCTGTTATTAATTTCTACTTTTATGACATTATGATCAGAGAAGATGCTTTGTATTATCTCAATGTTTTGGATTTTGTTGAGGGTCGCTTTGTGGCCTAAGATGTGGTCTCTTCTGGAGAACTTTCCATGTGGGTTTGAAAAGGATATATACTTTGCTGCTATTAGGTAGAGTGATCTATATATGTCTATGAGTTGGTTGATTATGGCCTTTAGATCTTTTGTGTCTCTGTTGAGTTTCTCTCTAGATGTTCCATCCTTTATTGAGAGTAGTGTGTTGAAGTCTCTTCTTATTACTTGAAAACTATCAATTAATCTTTTCAGTGCTGTTAGAGTTTGTTTTATGTATTTTGGAGCCAGTCATTGGGTGCGTAGATATTTATTATGGTTATAACATCAGGGTGGATTGTCCCTTTAATCATTATATAATGTCCTCCCTTGTCTTTTATGGTGGATTTTCCCTTAAAGTTTATTTTATTTGAGATTAGTATTGTCACTCCTGCTCTTTTTGGTTGCTGGTTGCTTGATATATTTTTTTGCCATCGTTTGATTTCTAATATAGTTATGTCTTTGTTTCTAAGGTGTGTCTCTTGTAGAAAGTGCATTAGTGGGTCCTGTTTTTTTTTTAATCTATTCTGTCACTGTCTGTCTTTATGGATGCACTTAAGCCATTTACGTTCAGTATGATTATCCAGAGGTATAAGTTTATTGTTGTCATTTTGCAGTGCTTTTTTTTTTTTTTTTGCGATGATGACATTTTCTTTGTTTCTCTTACTGTCCTGTGCTGAGTTCATTTTGTTTGTGGATTTTCTTTTTGTTTGTGTTTACTGAGACTTTATAATTTTCTTCTTTATTTTGATACGTAGGTTTGTTAACTTTCTTTGTGGTTACCTTGAAATTTACCCCATCTTCCTAAGTTTGAACCAGACTTTTATTATTTGATATCACCTTGACTTCCTCTCCATTTGAAAGTTCTATACCTACACCTTTTATTCCCCCTTTTATTGTTCTGACGTAAATATTGTAGTTTTGTTTTATCCTTGAGAGTTTATTACCTAGGTTGATATCAGGCTGATGCTGTCCTGTTTCTTAGATTCAAGTTGTTGTTTGATATTGCCAATTCTCGAACTGAAAGACTCCCTTTAATAATTCTTGTAAATTTTGTTTAGTTTTTACATATTCCCTTAATTTCTGTTTATCTGGAAATGTCCTAATTTTGCCATCATATTTAAGTGAGAGTTTTGCAGGATATATGACTCTTGGTTGGTTAATTTTTTTCTTTCAAGGTTTTATATATATCATCCCATCGCCTTCTTGCCTGCATGGTTTCTGCTGAGTAGTCAGAGCTTAGTTTTATTGTTTCCCCTTTGTATGTGACTTTTTATCTTTCCTGAGCTGCTCTCAGGATTCTTTGTCTCTGGTTTTGGCAAGTTTGATGATATGTCTTGTTGACTTTCTTTCGAAGTCTATCTTATGTGGGGTTCTTTGAGCTTCTGGGATGGCCATCTTTTCATCTTTCATGATATTAGGGAAGTTTCCTGTCAGCAAATCCTCAATGATCTTCTCGGTGTTTTCCATTTTCTCCCCCTGTTCTGGAACTCTGATCACATGGAAATTTTTGCCCTTGATTGTATCCCATATAGTTCTTAGGTTTTCTTCATTTTTCTCCATTCTATTCTCTGATTTATCCTCAGAGTAGTATCCAAGGATTTGTCTCAGTTTTGCTGATCCTGTCTTCCACTGTTTCAAATTTGCTCCTAAAACCTTCTATTGCATTGTCAGTTTCTGAAATCTTGTTTTTTATCTTTTGGATTTCTAATAGCTTTTTTTATATGTTTTCTAATGATTTATTTTGACATTTTGTTCTTGTATTATTTTCCTGAATTCTTCCATTGCCTTGTCTGTATTTTCCATTATTTTATCTATATTTTCCTTATTTTGTCTATGTTTTCCTTGATCTCTTTCCTAATCTCTTGGAGAGCCTTGACTATTAGACTTTTGAATTCCCTATCAGGTAGTTCCAGTGACTTTTCTTCTACTAGAAGGTCATATGACATTTTATTTTGATGGCTTACTGGAGTCATCCTGTCCTTTTTAAAATATGTTTTGATATTGTCTGCTGTCTCTGAGACATTCAGGAATTATTTTCTTTGTTTGTTGATTGTAAGTTTATTTGTTTTGTCCTGCTTTTTGTTTTATTTGGTTATATCTGTGCAGGAGGGCTGAGCATGTTTTGTTGCTTGCTTGTCTATGGGCGTGATAGTTCTAACCATTTTTTCCAGTTGAGCAGGGCTGGTCACTCTGCTATGGTGCAGCTGGGCAGGTCCAGCAAAGGGGGGAGGTGCAGTTATGGGTCATTGCCTGCAGCATGAACTGAGGCCAGCAGTACAGGTCTGGGGGTGGTGCAGTGGGGTGGGGTCCAGGATCTGAGTTCTGCACTGGTTCTGCTCATGGTCCTGGCACTTGGCAGGGTGGGGCTGTGGGTGATGCTGTGGGAAAGAGAAAGGAGAGAAAGAAGAGAGAGAAACAAAAGCAAAAAAAGAAAAAAATGGAAGTAAGACAGGAGCCAGCATGTGGTGGTGGGGCTGACCTGGGGGGGCCATGTACCGGTGGCTCTCTAGCCAAGCGGTGCAGCACTGCCTGTTGAGAAGGGGCAGAGGTGACACGTGGGGCTAGGTGGGTGGGAGAAAGGAAAGGAAAGAGAGAGAAGAAAGAAACAAAACAAAACAGAAATATGGCACAGAGGGGCGGGGCAGAACCAGGATGGCAGCAAGCTGGAGTAGCTCTTACCAGGTGGTGTGGCATGGGCTGTCAGGAAGGGTCAGAGGCAGTACAAGGCCTAGGTGGGAGGGAGAAGGAAAATGAAGAAAGGGAGAGGGAAATAAAAATGAAAAATATGCCACTGAGGGAGCCAGGTGGTGGGGGTGGGGCAGACTCAGTGTGGCCGTGAGCCAGTGTCTGTCTGGCTGAGTGACTGTGGCCTGTTGGAAAGAGGCAGAGGTAGTGTACAGGGCAGAAGGGTGACGGACGGGTAGAAAAGCGTGTATCTCTGATTACTGGCTGCTCTATCTTCTGGTGGGAGCTCCGTGATGTTGCCTTCCAGTACTGCCTGTCCAGGGTTGTTGATGGCTGTGCTCCAACATTGCAAAGCCATGCCACATTAGCTGACAGGGAACCTCCAATCCATAGTTCTCCTTGTTCTCTGTTCTCTGCCAATTTCTTCTTCCATTCAGTGCTTGATTTAGTTCTTTAATCTGTTTATTTCATACTTAGGGTTCCAGGATTGGCATGTGTATCTGTTTTATTTAGTTTTTCAGGTCTTCTCTGCAGAGAGACAGCATGGTGCTGCTGTGTATAGTGCCATGTTGGCTCTGCCTTAGGTTTGTATTATTATCTCTATTTATTAGATACTCTGTTCATGTAGTTGTATTTACTGCAGGGCTTCAAACCAATTCAAACCAGTTCAGTCATGGCCAGTGAAGTGAAACCAGAACAGAGCTGACATTTTACAATTTGGGTGATCTAGAATGATAATCAGAAAGGGGAAAATTATGGGTCAAAGCCCTGAATTGGGAGACTTGGAAGAGGCACAGTGAGACCTTTCAGGATCCTGATGGGTGAGATTGGATTATTGGCAGGAATGTGTGACATGTTCAAAGTGATGTGGTCAGCCGCCATCTTTGAGCAGGGCACCACTGTTTCTGACTCTGCTCAAAATCGACAGGCAAGAGATTCGGTTGCTATGCAACACACACACACTGTCCTTATTTTCTAAGAGGGAGATTAGGTTTCTATGAGGACTTCAACCTGTAGTTTTCCCATTTCAGTTATCATTCCAGTTCACCCAAATTTTAAAAATTCTGGTCTGTTCTGGTTTCACTTCCTCAACCAGCTCAAAACCCTGATTTATTGGCAATTTAAAACTAATCATTACAAGTAGGGAAAATCATTAATGCTTAGATCTTACTGTCTTTTCCAAGTCAGAACTTTTCCCAGGTAACAGTGCACTCTTCCATTATTATAGTTTACAAATCCTCTAGCATATGCTTATATAATAGTATTTTTGTAAAACTACATTAATGATCAAGATCATTATTATTTTGAAAGTTGGTTTTGGCTAAATGATATTCTAAAAATATCAGCTATTACTAAAAAATTCAGAGATTTCTACTGGATAAAATAAAATAGCAAGGACATTCCATTGGCTATTACGAGGACTAGTAGTCTGTTTTCTAGATATGAGAAGCTTGTTTTCTTTGTCTCACAGGTCAGTATCTGGAAGCAAAATAAAATATACAAAACTCCAGAGCCTAAGCTCTAGCTCAGGAAATTATCTTGTCTTCTCTTCACCCAGAAAATAAACTTTCACTGGACACACAAGGGAGAAATGAGTTGGAGAGTGTGAGTGCTCAGCTTTCCTGTTCATATTCTATTAAGAATTTCTTTTCTTATAAAGTGAGCTCTTTGATGTTACCATTTTTAAAAATTCAATTTATTTTAATATCACTTCCAAGAAAAACAACGCCTTCATAGCACCAATTGCCTACTGAATCTTTTATAACTATTAGGAAAATAAGCTCCGTAAGTAGTAACTACTTCAACAGAAGTTATTAGGAAATTTTAAGAGTATATTAGGGTGTGGAGCTGCAGAGGCAGGATGAAAGAAATGATTGAGAGAATTTTCTAGATATTTTGGGCAAATAGAAGCAAGATAATTAAGAGCAAAATTGAATTAAACTCAGGAGGTTTCCTGGTCATGAGTCAGTGCTGGTTATGGCAAAGTTTATGGGGCAATGTTCAGATCAAGTTTTCATAAAGGAGAAGAGTGCCACCCACAGCTGCTTTGTTGTGGGGTCTTTATTCTTCGATGCCACTTGATACCCATTTCCGAATCCTATTTTGGAAAGAATGCTACTGTAAAAGATAGAATTGATTTAGATAATTTGGGGAAAGAGTTCACAAAATGTATTGTAACACTACAGGTAAATGCTTCTGTTTTTAACGAATGGTTTGCATTTATAAGAAGGCATAGGGAATGGAATTGATTCTACAAAAGTGTTCAGTGTGGCAATGCCTTACTCCTAGCACAGGGATCATAGGTTAATGTATAAAATTAATCTCTCTAGTATTATGGCCCCTACAGGAGGGGGCTAAAACAACAGCATCTATCTGTCTATCTACCTATCTACTGACCTATCTACCTACCTTTCTAGAATATTTCGCTAATACAGTAACCCTATGAATTGATTAATACTGTTACCCCCATTACAATGATAAGGAAACTAATTCAAGTTTGCACAATCAGTAAGTGGTAGAGTCAAAACTCAAACACAGGACATTCTAACTAGAGAACTATTGCTTTAAAAATTTTATTCAAAAAAAGAGATAATAAATAAACATAATAAAAAGTCAAAAGAAACAAATAGTACATAGTGACAAGTAAATCTCCCTCTCACCCCTAATTAAGCTCACACATTTCTTTTCCTTAGAGACAATCACTGTTACTCATTTACTTATGTATCCTAGTGATATTCTATACCCTCTGTCATAGACTGAATTATGTCCCCCCAAAAATGTGTGTATCAATTTGGCTGGGTCATGATTCCTGGTTTTGTGTGATTTTCCTATATGTTGTAAATCCTGCCTCTATGATGTTAATGATGGAGGGTGGGCAACAGTTGTGTTAGTGAGGCAGGACTCAAACTACAAGATTGGATTGTGTTTTGAGGCAATCTCTTCAGATATAAAAGAAAGAAGCCAGCAGAGAGACGGGGAGGGGTGGGGTGGGGGGGGGGGTCATACCACCAAGAAAGCAGTGCCAGGAGCTGACTGCGTCCTTTGGACCTGGGGTCCCTGTGCAGAGAAGTTCCTAGTCCAGGGGAAGATGGATAACAAGGACCTTCCTCCAGAGCCAACAGAGAGAGAAAGCCTTCCCCTGGAGGTGACGCCCTGTATTTGGACTTTTAGCCTACTTTATTGTGAGGAAATAAGCTTCTCTTTGTAAAAGCCATCCACATGTGGTATTTCAGTTATAGCAGCACAAGATGACTAAGACACCCTCTAAGCTTTTTTATGTATATCTTTATGTGTATAAAAAAAAGCAAATGGTAGAATGTCATATACATTATTCTGCATCTATTTTTTTAATTTATTTAAACAACCCATCTTAGAGACTCTTTCTTCCTCACTGAGGAAACAGCTTATTTCTTTTAAAGGTTTACCCTTTTTAATTTTATCATAAAGTCTATCCCTTCCCACCTCTCTCTTATTCTCTCTCCCTTTTCATCATTCATCTCCAGCCTAGAATCTTCCACCTATGTTGAGACACCTATCAGCCTTTCCGCTTTTCCGTGTTTCCTCTTGTCCCACCTACTCAAAAGACTTGCACTCACATTCCCTAGCCCTTCAATCTATCCTGCCATTTCTAATGTAACTTTACATCTAAACTAATTGAAGACCTAGGTGATCTACTAATGGTGATCTACATTTTACTAAGAAGGAAACTGAGGCAGCAAGAGGTAAGTGATCTAGTCTTAACTCAATGCAAGACCATCTCTTAAGAAAAATCCATCTCCCAGGAAAGATTTCCACATTATCTGTATAGCAATTACTTCTAAACGTACATATCTGGGCTTAATTTATTGTTCCCATTTAGATATCTATTATTTTTAATGAATTACTAATGAGTTTGTACTAAAAATGAAAAATAAATTATTTTAATTAATTTTATTTTTCTTCTTCAGTCTCTTTCTACACAAAGAAAATAATGTTTTCAGTCTTACTCGTTTTCTATCAGTGACAGTCCCTCCTACCTGCTTTCTAAGGTTTAAGACTATGTTGTTGTTGTTAGGTGCTGTCAAGTCAGTTCCAACTCATAGCGACCCTATGCACCACAGAATGAAACACTGCCCGGTCCTGCGCCATGCTCACAATCGTTGTTCTGCTTGTGCCCATTGTTGCAGCCACTGTGTCAATCCATCTTGTTGAGAGTCTTCCTCTTTTTCATTGACCCTGTACTTTACCAAGCATGATGTCCTTCTCCAGGGACTGATCCCTCCTGACCACATGTCCAAAGTACCTAAGATGTAATCTCACCATCCTTCCTTCTAAGGAGCATTCTGGTTATACTTCTCCCAAGACAGATTTTTTCATTCTTTTGACAGTCTATGGTATATTCAATATTCTTCACCAACACCACAATTCAAAGGCATCAATTCTTTCTTGGTCTAAATACTATGGCTTAGGTCAGGCGCACCGTAGTCTTCAAGGTGACATCTTTGCTTTTCAACACTTTAAAGAGGTCTTTTGAAGCAGATTTGCCCAGTGCAATGTGTCTTTTGATTTCTTGCCTGCTGGTTCCATGAGTGTTGATTGTGGATCCAAGTAAAATGAAACCCTTGACAAATTCAAACTTTTCTCTGTTTATCGTGATGTTGCTTATTGGTCCAGTTGTGAGGATTTTTGTTTTCTTTATGTTGAGGTGTAATCCATACTGAAGGCTGTGGTCTTTTATCTTCACCAGTAAGTGCTGCAAGTCCTCTTCACTTTTAGCAAGCAAGATTGTGTCATCTGCATAATGCAGGTTGTTAATGAGTTTTCCTCCAATCCTGATGCCATGTTCTTCTTCATATAGTCCAGCTTCTCAGATCGTTTGCTCAGCATAGAGATTGAATAGGTATGGTGAAAGGATGCAACCCTGATACACACAATTCCTGAATTTAAACCATGCAATATCCCCTTGTTCTGTCTGAACAACTGCCTCTTGATCTGTGTACAGGTTCCTCATGAGCGTAATTAAGTGTTCTGGAATTCCCATTCTTTGCAATATTATCCATAATTTGTTATTATCCACACAATCGAATGCCTTTGCACAGTCAATAAAACACAGGTAAACATCTTTCTGGTATTCTCTGCTTTCAGCCAGGATCCATCTGACATCAGCAATGATATCCCTGGTTCCACGTCCTCTTCTGAATCCAGCCTGAATTTCTGGCAGTTCCCTGTTGACATACTGCTGCAGCTGTTTCTGAATGATCTTCAGCAAAACTTTACTTTTGTGTGATATTAATGATATTGTTCAATAACTTCCACATTGGACTGAATCACCTTTCCTGGGAATAGGCATAACTATAGATCTCTTCCTGTTGGTTGGCCAGGTAGCTAGCTATCTTCCAAATTTCTTGGCATAGATGAGTGAACACTTCCAGCGCTACATCCGTTTTTTGAAACATCTCAATTTTCTTCAGATTCAACTTGAACTTGCATATGAGCAATTGATGGTCTGTTCCGCAGTCAGTCACTGGCCTTGTTCTGACTGAAGGTATTGAGCTTTTCTATCATCTCTTTCCACAGATGTAGTTGATTTGATTCCTGTGTATTCCGTCTGGCAAGGTCCATGTGTATAGTCACTGTTTATGCTGGTGAAAAAAGGTATTTGCAGTGAAGAAGTCATTGGTCTTGGAAAATTCTATAGTGTGATCTCTGGCATCATTTCTATCACCAAGGCCATATATTCCAACTACCAATCCTTCTTCTTTGTTTCCAGCTTTCACATTCCAATCACCAGTATTATCAGTGCAGACTGAAGAAGTTGGTAAAAATCTTCAGTTTCTTCATCTTTTGCCTTAGTGGTTGGTGCGCAGATTTGAATAATAGCCGTATTAACTGGTCTTCCCTGTAGGCATATGGATATTATCCTATCACTGACAGCGTTGTACTTCAGGATAGATCTTCAAATGTTCCTTTTGATGACCAATGCAGTGCCATTCCTCCTCAAGTTGTCATTCCTGGCATAGTAGACCATATGGTTGTCTGATTCAAAATGACCAATACCAGTCCATTTCAGCTCACTAATGCCTAGGATATCAATGTTTATGTGTTCCATTTCATTTTTAACAATTTTCAATTTTCCTAGATTCATACTTTGTACATTCCACATTCCTATTATCAGTGGATGTTTGCAGCTGTTTCTTCTCATTTTGAGTCCTGCCACATCAGCAAATGAAGCTCCAGAAAAGCTTGACTCCATCCACGTCATTAAGGTTGACTCTACTTTGAGGAGGCAACTCTTCCCCAGTTGTCTTTTGAGTGCCTTCCAACCTGAGGGGCTCTTCTTCCAGCACTATATCAGACAAGGTTCCACTGCTATTCATAAGGTTTTCACTGGCTAATTCTTTTCAGAAGTAGACTGCCGGGTCCTTCTTCCTAGTCTGTCTTAGTCTGGAAGCTCAACTGGAACATGTTCGCCATGGGTGACCTTGGTAGTATCTGAATACTGGTGGCATAGCTTCCAGCACCACAGCAACACGAAAGCCCCCACGGTACGACAAACTGACAAACGTGGGGAAAGACCAAGTTAGTGCTGTTAAACTCTCTTCCATTTTTTTTTCCCTTGCCATTATAAACTTTCTGAGTGGTCTCTATTCCTTTAAATTCAGCTTATTAATGTAATTTACCACGGATTTCTGTTAGTCCTCCTGCTTTCAATCTCTTTCAAATCTAATAAGATTTTGACATAGCCGTTATGTGTGTGAAAAACTTATCATACCACTCCCTTGCTTAAGAAGCTAGAGTAGTTCTCTAACTCTTATTGGAGAATATTCTTTTATTCATCCATTCAACAAATAGTAATTAACCTCTTAAAATATTCCAGGCACTGTTTTAGTCTCTAGTTAACTGTCACAAATAAGACAAGCAATATATCACTTTCATGGAACTTAAATTCTAATATATAAAGAAAAAGGAAAGAAGGAAGGCAGGTAGGGAGGGAGAACTGTAGGAAGGAAGGAAAGAAAAAAGACACTAGAAATTATCAGATAATGTTAAGTACTGTGGAGGAAATAAAATAGGGCAATGTGCTAGAGAGAGTCAGGGTGGATTTTCAAAATGTTTTTCAAGGGGATGACATTTAAATGGAACAGAAAGAAGGTTAATGAGGCTACAATGTGGCAAACCAAGGGAAACAGTGGTTGAAGATTAGGTTGGGGAGAGGCAAAAGCCGTATCACCAAGAGTATGGACTTTGTTCTGAGTTTGTTGTTGTTGTTGTTAGGTGTCATCAAGTCAGCTCCAACTCATAGAGACCCTGCGTACAACAGAACAAGACACTGGTCAGTCCTGCGCCATCACAATTGGTGTTATGCTTGAGCCTATTGTTGCAGCCGCTGTGTCAATCTATCTCATTGAGGGTCTTCCTCTTTTCCACTGACCCTCTACTTTACCAAGCATGATGTCCTTCTCCGGGGATTGATCCTTCCTGATAACATGTCCAAAGTATGTGAGACGTAGTCTCGCCATTGTTGCTTCTAAGGAGCATTCTGGCTGTGCTTCTTCCAAGACAGATTTGTTCATTCTTTTGGCACTCCATAGTATATTTAATATTCTTTGCCAACATCACGATTCAAAGGCATTAATTTTTTCTTGGTCTCCCTTATTCATCGCCCAGCTTTCGCATGCATATGAGGCAATTGAAAACACCATGGCTTGGGTCAGACGCACCTTAGTCTTCAAGGTGACATCTTTGCTTTTTTAACACTTTAAAGAGGTCTTTGGCAGCAGATTTGCTCAGTGCAATGCATTGTTCAATTTCTTGACTGCTGCTTCCATGAGTGTCGATTGTGGATCCAAATACAATGAAATCCTTGACAATTTCAATCTTTTCTCCATTTTTCATAATATTGCTTATTGGTCCACCAACTGAGATATTTCAACAAGTGGATACAGCACTGGAAGTGCTCATTTGTGTATGCCAAGAAAATCTGGAAGACAGTTTCCTGGCCAACCGACTGGAAGAGATCCATATTTATGCCTATTCCAAAGAAAGGTGATCCAACCAAATGGAGAAATTATTGAACAATGTCATTATTATCGCACATAAGTAAAATTTTGCTGAAGATCATTCAAAAGTGGTTGCAGCAGTACATCAACAGAGAACTTCCAGAAATTAAAGAAAAAAAAAAGAGAAATTCTAAGTTTAGTAGGAGACAATGAGGGAATTTTAATTGAGAATCTGACATATATATTTTGTAGAGATCACTCTGGCCACTGTGTGGAAATGAGTTAGAAGACTATGCAATTATCCACCCTGGATAGGAAGATGGTTTAGAATATAGCAGTTGTAGATGTAGATGACTCTATCCTGAAGGCCCTTCAAAGTTCTTTGCCAAATCCTACTTTATTAGTACTCTTAATTTTCGTCCTTGTGCGTGTGTGTGTGTGTGTGTGTGTGTGTGTGTGTGTGTGTGTCGGGGTGTGTGTGTTAATGCTTATGGTATTAATAACATCTGCCATTTGTAAATTTAAAATTTTTTTCAATGTTCTTTGACATTTTTGTGGCAAGAACAATAACAATTCATATTTTTAATCATCAAATAGTTTCAGTGCCTAATAAAGGACAAGTTTCAAGATTGAAGATATAATAAATGGCATCGGTTTTAACGAGAGTCATGAGTGTGCCAATACTTTCTTTATTCATTCAGTAAATGTTATTGAGTAGTCAGCTCTGTATATTTTGCCCAGAGAAATAGGGTAGTGAGAGAAGGACAGAAGCAGCATCCCTAAAAGAAAATGGTTAATAATTAGCATATTAGATCATCTCTTGTTTTGACATTTAAATGCTGATGGTTATTAGAGTATGGGCCCTGAATCAATACTGACAGCACATAAGGACTCTGTCACCTTGCTTCTACTTTCTAAGACAAAACAGATCATCCTCACAGTGAGGCAGTAAACCAGGCTCAGGAGAAGGAAATGCCTATTGGATATAATTCTGTCTAGACCAGATAGTAATTGTGTTAGTAGTATTTGTGGCACTTGTCAGCCAGTGTAATATAAGATTGGGAGTCTCATACTGCTTCTAAAAGATACACGTACAGTGAATATAAAGAGTCAACTCAGTGTAGTTGAAGGATCACAGTCTGGAAAATTATAGCAAAGTGAAACAGCGGGGCAAGGGCTCTTCACTTATGCAATTGCTCTGGCAAGAGCACAATCCATAAATGTCAGAAGTCTGTAATGTGGTGACCTCAGGTTGTGTTTATAACTCCTAATACTAAAGCATTGTGCCGGTATTTTTAACATAGAACCCACTCCTAATGGAAAACCAAACCCAAGACGTCCGAAGTAGCAAGAATAACTTGCTACTAAATAAAAGTTACGACTAAAAGTTTACATATCACAGTATCAAAGAGGAAGCATTCCCTTGCAATGTGCTGTGGCTATTTAAGGTAGCGGTGACACCATGCTGATGGCATTTATGATGATGATGACAAAGATGAAGAATTAAAGAAGAGGGAGGACAGGAGTGAAGCAGCAAAGGGAGAAACATTAGCAGAGGGAGAGAAGGAAGGAGAAATTATGGAATCAGACATATGTCCTCTGACATTCCATAATTAATCAAGTCTTTGAGGGAATAGGATAATCCATGTAAGTTAATTATCCAGATGCCTGAAGTGCCCCTTTAAAAAACAAAAAACCAACCAGTTGCCATGGAGTCGATTCTGACTCATGGCGACCCCATATGTTTCAGAATAGAACTGCATGCCATAGGATTTTCAATGGTTATGGTCTTTTGGAAGTAGATTGCCAAGCTTTTCTTCCAAAGCACCTTTGGGTGGATTTGAACTGCCACTTTTCAGCTAGTAGCCATGTGCTTGGAATTGCCCTATAAAGATACCTAAATAATTAAAATATTTTATTGACGCTATTTTGAATAAATATCTATCTCTCTACAAGTATTGCTTACATCTTGCCTAATTAAATAAAATATTCAGAACACAGTGTTTGTCTTAAAATGACTCAGGTCATCATTATGAATATCAGTCACTACTCTAACGGTTAAGAAGATGGGCTCTGAAGCCAGACTGCCTGGGTTCAAGTCTCGGCTCTGTATTTGCTAGTTGTGTGATTTTGAAGTAAGATATTTAACTTCTCTGTACCCCAGTATGCTCAGCTAGAAAATAAGGGTGACAGTAGTTCTATCTCATAGATTTATTGTATAGATTAAATGAGTTAACATGTGTAAAGCAGCTATAACAATACCTGGCACATAGTAAGAGCTCAATAAATAATTATTATGAAACAGTTAAAGGCTATTTACTCATTCATTCATTCATTCTAATACTATTTATTGAGTAATTGCTATGTGTCAGGCATTTTTCTGTGAACTTGGGAACAACACCAACATCACTGCTCTCATGGAGCTTGAACGTAAGTGGATGCGTCAGACTATAAAAAAATAAGCATGATAATTACGTTACTTAACATATAAGTCCACCGCGTGTCTGTCGGTTTTTCCTACTGTGGTGGCTTTCGTGTTGCTGTGATGCTTGAAGCTATGCCACTAGTATTCAAATACCAGCAGGGTCACCCTTGGTGGACAGGTTTCAGCGGAGTTTCCAGACTAAGACAGACTAGGAAGGACCTGGCAGTCTACTTCTGAAAAAAAAAAATTGGCCAGCAAAAACCTTATGAATAGCAGTGGAACATTGCCTGATATAGTGACAGAAGATGAGCCCCTCAGGTTGGAAAGCACTCAAAATACGACTGGGGAAGAGCTACCTCCTCAAAGAGAGTTGACCTTAATGACATGCATGGAATAAAGCCTTGGGAATCTTCATTTGCTGATTTTTCATGACTCTAAATGAGAAGAAACAGCTGCAAACATTCATTAATAATTGGGCATGGAATGTAGGAAGTATGAATCTAGGAAAATTGGAAGTCATCAAAAATGAAATGGAACTGATAAACATTAATCTCCTAGGCATTAGTGGGCTGAAATTGACTCATATTGGCCATTTTGAATCAGACAATCATATAGTCTATTATGTCAGGAATGAAAAATTGAAGAGGAATGGAGTCACCTTCATTGTCAAAAAGAGTATTTCAAGATCTACAGAAGTACAAAGTGGTCAGTGATAGGATAATACCCATACACCTACAAGGAAAACCAGTAGAATGACTATTAATCAAATTTACTCACTAACCACTAAGACCAAAGATGAAGAAATTGAACATTTTTACCAATTTCTGCAGTCTAAAATTGATCACACATGCAGTCAAGATGCATTGATACTGGTGATTGGAATGCAAAAGTTCAAAACAAAGAACAAAGACTGGTAGTTGGAAAACATGGCCTTGGTGATAGAAACGACACTGGAGATTGCATGACAGAATTTTGCAAGACCAACAGCTTCTTCATTGCAAGTATCTTTTTTCAACAACATAAATGGCAACTATACACGGAGACCTCACCAGATGGAATGCACAGGAATAAAATCAACTACATCTGTGGAAAGAAATGTTGGAAAAGCTCAATATCATCAGTCAGAACACGGCCAGGGGTTGACTGTGGAATAGACCATCAGTTGCTCATATACAAGGTAAAGTTGAAGCTGAAGAAAATTAGAACAAGTCCAAAAGAGCCAAAGTATGACCTTGCGTATATCCCACCTGAATTTAGAGACCATCTCAAGCATAGATTTGATGCATTAAACACTCATGACAGAAGACTAGACAAATTGTGGAATGACATCAAGGACATCATACATGAAGACAGCAAAAAGTCATTAAAAATAGTGGAATGAAAGAAAAGGCCAAAATGGATGTCAGAAGAGACTCTGAAACTTGCTCTTGAATGTAGAGTAGCTAAAGCAAAAGGAGAAATGAAGTGAAGGATCTGAACTGAAGATTTCAAAGGGCAGCTCAAGAAGACAAAGTATTATAACAACCCGTGCAAAGACCCGGAGATAGAAAACCAAAAAGGGAGAACATGCTCGGCATTTCTCGAGCTGAAAGAACTAAAGACAAAAATTCAAGCCTCCAGTTACAATATTGAAGGACTCTAAGGGGAAAATGGAGCCCTGCTGGCAAAGTGGTTAAAGATTCAGCGGCTAACCAAAAGGTCAGTAGTTCAAATCCATCAGCCACTTCTTGGAAACCCTGTGGGGCAGTTCTACTCTGTCCTGTAGGGGCACTATGAGTCAGAATTGACTCGATGACAATGGGCTTTTTTCTTTAAGGGGAAAATATTAAATGATGCAGGAAGCATCAACAGATGAAAAGGAATACACAGAGTCACTGTACTAAAAAGAACTGATCTTCGTTTAATCATTTCAGGAGGTAGCAAATGATCAAGAACTGATGGTACTGAAGGAAGAAGTCCAAGCTCACTGAAGGCATTGGTTAAAAACAAGCCTCCAGGAATTGACAGAATACCAATTGAGATGGTTCAACAAACTGATGCAGCTCATCTATGCCAAAAAATTTGGAAGACAGTTACTTGGCCAACCTTCTGGAAGAGATCCATATCTGTATCCATTCCAAAGAAAAGTGATCCAACAGAATGTGGAAATTATTGAACAATATCATTAATATACACAAGTAAAATTTTGCTGCAGATCATTCAAAAGCGGTTGCAGCAGTACATCAACAGGGAACTGCCAGAAATTCAAATGGGGTTCAGAAGAGGATGTGGAACAAGGGATATCATTGCTGATGTTAGATGACTCATGGCTAAAAGCAGAGAATACCAGAAAGATGTTTACCTATGTTTTATTGACTATGCAAAGGCATTCGACTGTGTGGATCATAACAAATTATGGATAACATTTTGAAGAATGGGTATTCAGAACACTTAACTGTGATCATGAGGAATCTGTACACAGACCAAGAGGCAGTCATTCGAACAGAACAAGGGGATACTGAGTGGTTGAAAATCAGGAAATGTGATCCACAGGGTTGTATCCTCTTACCATACTTATTCAATCTGAATGCTGGGCAAATAATCTGAGAAACTGACTATATTGAATTAAATATGGACTATATGAAGAATGCAGCATCAAGATTGGAGGAAGACTCATTAACGACCTGCGCTATGCAGATGACACAACCTTGCTTGCTGAAAGTCAAGAGGATTCGAAGCATTTACTGATGAGGATCAAAGACTATAGCCTTCAGTATGGATTCCACCTCAACATAAAGAAAACAAAAATCCTCACAACTGGACCAATAAGCAGCATCATGATAAATGGAGAAAAGATGGAAGTTGTCAAGGATTTCACTTTACTTGTATCCACAATCAATGTCCATGGAAGCAGCACTCAAGAAATCAAAGGTCACAATGCTTTGGGCAAAACTGAGGCAAAAGATCTCTTTGAAGTGTTAAAAAGCAAAGATATTACTTTAAGTATAAGGTGTGCCTGATCCAAGCAATTGTGTTTTCAATCGCCTTATATTCATGTAAAAGCTGGATGATGAATAAGGAAGACCTAAGAAGAACCCGTGCCTTTGAATTATGGTGTTGGGGAAGAATATTGAATATACCATGGACTGCCAGAAGAACGAACATTCTGTCTTGGAAGAAGTACAGCCAGAATGCTCTTTAGAAGCAAAGATGGTGAGACTTCGTTTCACATATTTGGACATGTTTTTAGGAGGGACCAGTCCCTGGGGAAGGACAGCATGCTTGATAAAGTAGACAACCATCGAAAAAGAGGAAGACCCTCAACGAGATGGGTTGACTCAGTGGCTGCAACAATGGGCTCACGCATGGCAGCAATTGTGAGGACTGAGCAGTTTTTCCTTCTGTTCTGTGTAGGGTAACTATGAGTTGGAACCAACTCGAGGGCACCTAACAACAACAACATGTAAGTTGGCCAATAAGAACAAAAAATAGAAAAAGTAAAGCAGGATAAAAGAGAATGTGAGTGCTGAGATGGAGTGGATTTTGCTGTGGGTAAGATAGGGTAGTGTGCAGGTTGCAGTATTAAATAAGGTGGTAATGTTAAGTAATGTCCGTTGAAAAGATGATATTTAAATAAACACTTATACATTGTATACAATAAATAGCCCTAAGTAAAGCACTTTTGAGTTCTTATATCTGCTTTTCAAGAAAAAATAAATAAAATCACTTCTTGGTTCTCTCATTTGTATATTATTTTGCCCCAAATATATTTATATTTACCAGTGTTTATCTACAAGGTAAAAATCAAAACGAAGAACCCTTGCTCTGTTCTTTGCAAGAGTGAAGCAGATTTTTATTTATGCCAAAACAAATCTAAGGCAAATCATTGGACCTTGAGCACCTTACTCTTACCCTCACCATGACTGGCTCCTGTTCTGAAAGCAAGTGTCCCTGTGGTACTACAAGCCTGTCCTTAAACTGCTGTCCTCAATCTCTGCTTCCCCTATTCTCACTCCACTGTTAATGCTCTGGCTCTCTGCACCTTTAAGCGCGGATGAGGCAAGGAGGGTTTCAGGGTGAACTTCCTAGAAACTCAGAGGGAGTGGGGGAAGTATTTGCCCCCACTAAATCAATGCAACTACTTTAGAAATGGGATATCCAATTTATATATTGCCAACCAGTTGCCGTTGAGTCAACTCTGGCTCATTGTGACCTCGTGTGTCAGAGTAGAACCCTGCTCCATAGGGTTTCCAATGGCTGATTTTTTCAGAATTTGATCTCTAGGTCTTTCCTCCAAGGCACCTCTGAGCGGACTCAAGCCTCCAACCTTTGGGTTAGCAGGCAAGCACGTTAACTTTTCGCGCCACCCAAGAACTCCTAACTGATAGAATTAAATAAGAAAAAATGTGATAATACTGGCAAAAGTGTCTGAAATGTGTGAATAAATAGATATTCATTAAAACTATGTGTAAGACACTGTGTCTTATAATTATTTGACTAATATTATTTGAATCAATTTCCTACTCTTTAATAGCTGTGTTAACTTTTAACAAATTATTTAACTTCTCTGGGCCACAATTTCGTCTCCTATAAAATAGAAATAATAACTCCTACTTAAAGAGTTGTTGTGACTATTACAAAGAATGCTAATAAAGTACCTAATACGGTACCTGAAGTACAGTTGGTGTTCAACAAACAGAAGAAATGTTCTTTATCATTTATTATATTAAGCAAAGACAACTTAATAAAATTCCTTTTTTTGTTTTGTTTTGTGAATTGAGTGCTAATTTTTCTAATCAGTGATTTTGTTTGAAAGTCATTTCTATCTTTGGTTCTTTAAATTAGTTGTTTTGTCACTAATTAGATGATTAACGCTCCCATCTAATAAGCATGATCTTCTTTCGACTTGATTTTGTAATGAAATACAATGCTGTACCATAAATTATTTCATGATGAGAGATTCAAGCATTTATGATACAAATTTTCCCTTTTTCCAGGTACCTATTAGAATAATAATTTCTGCTCCATACTCTAAGGCCAAAAAGAAAACCAGGGGAGTCTTTTAATTTCTAATCACTGAAGACTTTCAAATAGGTATATGTTTTTGTTTTAGAAAGGAAGTCTTTCCATTCATTAATTTTACTAAAATTCATTTACTAAGAATCTAGTATGTATAAAGCCGTACATTAAATACTAGAAATGAAAAGTAAATTGTATAAAGTTTCTGTTTTTGAGGAGTCCATAATCTGGGGACAAGTCCGATGTGAGCAGATAATTATAACACAATGCTTGATGTGTGTTACCAAAGGAATAAATTTCCACTTCCTGGCTGGAAACCCATCAAAATAGTATCTAGTGTATACTTAAGATCATTTTTCTAAATTAGATTTTAATTCTATCCTGAGATTCTGTAATATCCCTTAAAATGATTATACCATCAGAGCATGACACACCACCAGGACATGACTCAGATGTCTTAGCTACGAACTGGAGTATTTCATGAAGATTAAATGAAATATGAAGAACAGTGCTTGGCACACAAGCATGAGTTTTTGATTTGTTTTGTTTTTACTCTTCTTTTTTCTTTATCTTTCAGGGTGAGCAGGGCCTGGAAAGTAATCATACTTTTTTTGGTACTACTCAACAAAGCTAGACTACTGGGTTGGTTCTGTCTTTAAGCTGGTGGATCATGTTATGTGTTCCTGTGGGCATGAAATAGGGAAACTGTGAAAGAATTCAAGAAGCATTGCCTAAAAATAAGAGGCACTTGAGCTGTGTAAGTCAGGCAACCATCAAATAGCTTTAGTCTCTCTTCAGTCAGGTACCGCTAATTTTATTACTGATAGGAGAAGGATTGTTAAAATTTTCAGGCAGTTAAATATGCAGCATACTTCCATAAAGTGTTGTTGTTTATGTTAGGTGACTTTGAGTCAATTACAACTCATAGGGACCCTATGTACAACAGAAAGAAACACAGCCCGGTCCTGCGCCGTCCTCACAATTGTTATGTTTGGGCCCATTGTTGCAGCCTCTGTGTCAGTCCATCTCGTTGAGGGGCTTCCTATTTTTCAATGACCCACTACTCTACTGTACATGATGTCCTTCTCCAGGCACTGGTCCCTCCTAACAACATTTACAAAGTATGTGAGATAAGGTCTCACCATCTTTGCTTCTAAGGAGCATTCTGGCTGTACTTCTTCCAAGACAGATTTGTTCTTCTGGCAGTCCATGATATATTTAATATTTTTCGCCAACACCGTAATTCAAAGACATCAATTCTTCTTCAGTCTTTCAGTTTTTACGTGCATATGAGGCGACTCAAAACACAATATCTCGGGACAAGAGCACCTTAGTCCTTAAAGTGACATCTTTGCTTTTTAACACTTTAAAGAGATCTTAGGCAGCAGATTTGCCCAAAACATTGTGCCATTTCATTTTCTGACTGCTGCTTCCATGGATATTGATTGTGGATTCAAGTAAAATAAAATCTTTCACAACTTTAATGTTTTCTCTGTTTATTATGATGCTGCTTATTGGTTCAGTTGTGAAGATTTTTATTTTCTTTATGTTGAAGTGTAATCCATACTGAAGGCTTTGATCTTCATCAATAGGTGCTTCAAGTCCTCTTCACTTTCAGCAAGCAAGGTTGTGTCATCTGCATATCATAAGTTGTTAATGAGTCTTTCTCCAGTCTTAATGCTGCATTCTTCTTCATATAGTCCTGCTTCTCGGATTATTTGTTCAGCACACAGATTGAATTAGTATGGTGAAAGGATACAGCTCTGATGCACACGTTTCTTGATTTTAAACAACATAGTATCTCCTTGTTCTGTTCAAATGACTTCATCTTGGTCTATGTACAGGTTCCTCATGAGCACAGTTAAATATTCTGGAATTCCCATTCTTCAAAATGTTATCCATAATTTGTTACAATCCACACAGTCGAATGCCTTTGCATAGTCAATAAAACACAGGTAAACATCTTTTTGGTATTCTCTACTATAAGCCAAGACCCATCTGATTTCAGAAATGATATCCCTCGTTCCATGTCCTCTTCTGAAACCAGCCTGAATTTCTGGCAGTTCCCTGTTGATATACTGCTGCAACCACTTTTGAATGGTCTTCAGCCAAATTTTACTTGTATATAATATTAATGATATTGTTCAATAATTTCCGCATTCTGTTGGATCACTTTCTTTGGAATGGGTATAAATACAGATCTCTTTCAGTTGGTTGGCCAGGTTGCTGCCTTCCAAATTTCTTGGCATAGACTATTGAGCATCTCAAGTGCTGCATCTGTTTGTCGAAACATCTCAATTGGTATTCTGTCAGTTCCTGGAGCCTTGTTTTTCACCAATCCCTTCAGTGCAGCTTGGACTTCTTCCTTCAGTACCATCAGTTCTTGATCATATGCTATCTCCCCAAATGACTGAATGTGGACCAATTCTTTTTTGGTACAGTAACTGTGTATTCCTTCCATCTCCTTTTGATGCTTCCTGAGTTGTTCAATATTTTCCCCATAGGATCATTCAATATAGCAACTCGAGGCTTGAATTTTTTCTTCAGTTCTTTCAGCTTGAGAAATGCTGAGGGTTTTCTTCCTTTTTGGTCTTCTAACTCTAGGTCTTTGCACATTTATTACAATACTTTGTCTTCTTGAGCCACTCTGAAATCTTCTGCTCAACTCTTTTACTTCATCATTTTTTCCTTTTGCTTTAGCTTCTCTGCATTCAAGAGCAACTTTCAAAGCCTCTTCTGACATCTGTTTTGGTCTTTTCTTTCTTTCCTATCTTTTTAATGACCTCTTGCATTTTTCATTTATGATGTCCTTGATGTCATTCCACAACTCGTCTAGTCTTCTGTCATTAGTGTTCAACGCATCAAATCTATCCTTCAGAAGGTCTCTAAATTCAGGTGGGATATACTCAGGGTCACATTTTGGCTTTCATGAGCTTGTTCTAATTTTCTTCAGCTTCAGCTTGAACTTGCATATGAGCAGCTAATGGTCTGTTCCACAGTCAGCCCCTGGCCGTGTTCTGACTAATGATATTGAGATTTTCCATCATCTCTTTCCACAGATGTGGTTGATTTGATTCCTGTGTATTCATCTGCAAGTGTGTAATCCCTGTTTATGTTGCTGTAAAAAGGTATTTGTAATGAATAAGTCATTGGTCTTGCAAAATTCTATCATGTGATCTCTGACATCATTACTGTCACCAAAGCCACGTTTTCCAACTACTGATCCTTCTTCGTTTCCAACTTTCGCATTCCAATCACCAGTAATTATCAATGCATCTTGACTGCATGTTTGTTCAATTTCAGACCATAGAAGTTAGTAAAAATATTCAGTTTCTTCATCTTTGACCTTAGTGGTTGGTGGGTAAATTTGAATAATAATCGTATTAACTGATCTTCCTTGTAGGCGTATGGAAATTATCCTATCACTGACAGCTTTTACTTCAGGATAGATCTTGAAATGTCCTTTTCGACAATGAATGCAAGCCCATTCCTCTTCAATTTGTCATTCCTGGCATAGTGTAGCATATGACTGTCCGATTCAAAATGGCCAATACCAGTCCATTTCAGCTCTCTAATGCTTAGGATATTGATGTTTATGCATTTTGCTTCATTTTGATTTCCAATTTTCCTAGATTCATACTTTGTACATTCCAAATTCCTATTATCAGTAGATGTTTGCAGCTGTTTCTTCTCAGTTTGAGTCATGCCATATCAGCAAAAGAAGGTCCTGAAAGCTTGACTCCATCTATGTCATTAGGGTTGACTTACTTTGAGGTGGTAGCTCTTCCCCAGTAGTATTTTGAGTACCTTCCAACCTGAGGGGCTCATCTTCCAGCACTATATCAGACAATGTTATGCTGTTATTCATAAGGTTTTCACTGACCAATTTTTTTTCAGAAATAGACCACCAGGTCCTTCTTCCTAGTTTGTCTTAGTTGGGAAGCTCAACTGAAATCTGTCTGCCATGAGTGACCCGGTTGCTATTTGAAAACTGGTGGCGTAGCTTCCAGCATCACAGCAACTTGCAAGCTACCACAGTATGACAAACTGACAGACATGTGGGGTCCAAAGAATAGTATAATTGAAAAGAATCCAGGGTTTCAGCTTTGAGAAATGTAGTTCTTTGCTATTAGATGTTTGATTCTATTTAATGACATTTAAGTAAAGTATATTAAGAAGTTGGTCTTTCATTAACTTATGAATGATTACACTTCATAAACTATGTATAAATGGATGCTGAGATTTTCCCAAGAGAGATTTCTAAGAAAATTAGCTGCAAACCAAGGTAGAGTAATACACACAATTTCATATTTATGGTAGCTTTGAGATACAGAAGCATGTTTTAGGAGTTTCAAAATTAACACCCTAAACTGAGATCCTACTAGCATTAATTTTACATAAAGGGAACATTTTTTTTTCTACACAATAATGGGTGTTTAATTATGAGACAATTTGTTGGCTGTATTTTTAATTTGTTTTGTGTTCTGTTGTTGTGGTGGTTAGGTGCCATTGAGTCAGTTCCGACTCATAGCAACTGTATGTACAACAGAACAAAACCCTGCCCAGTCTTACACCATCCTCACAACTGTTGCTATACTTGAGACCATTGTTGCAGCCACTGTGTCAATTCATCTCACAAAAGGTCTATCTCTTTTACTTTACCGAGCATGATGTCCTTTCCCAGGAACTGGTTCCTCCTGATAACATGCCCAAGGTACGTGAGATAAAGTCTTGCCATCCTTGCTTCTAAGGAGGATTCTGGATATACTTCTTCCAAGACAGATTTGTTCATTCTTCTGGCAGTCTGTAGTGTATTAAATATTCTTCACCGACACCGTAATTCAAAAGAGTCGATTCTTCTTCGGTCTTCCTTATTCATTGTCCAGCTTTCACATACATATAAGGCGAATGTAAACATCATGGCTTGGGTCAGGTGCACCTTAGTCCTCAGAGCACCTTGTGTTCTGTAGCATGTGATAATATCTGAGGTTAATTTAGGAGCAAATGACATTATGGGTTGGATAGGAAAGGTTAACAACCTGTGAGATGCAGACCACACAATCTTGCAGAATCGAAGAAGACTTAAAGTGCTGAGGAAGATCAAAGACTACAGCCTTCAGTGTGGATTACACCTCAACATAAAGAATACAAAATCCTCACAACTAGATCAATAAGCAACCTCATGATAAATGGAGAAAGGATTGAAGCTGTCAAGGATTTCTCTTACTTGGTTCCACAATCAATGCCCATGGAAGCAGCAGTCAAGAAATCAAATGGATTATTGCATTGGTCAAATCTGCTGCAAAAGACGTCTTTAAAGTGTTAAAAAGCAAAGATGTCACTTTAAGGACTAAGGTGAGCCTAACCCAAGCCATGATGTTTTCAACTGCCTCATATGTACGTGAAAGCTGGATGATGAATAAGGAAGACCGAAAAAAAAAATTGGTGCATTTGAGTTATCGTTTTGGCAAAAAATATTGAATATACCATGGACTGCCAAAAGAACAAACAAATCTGTGTTGGAAGAAGTACAATCAAAATACTCCTTAGAAAGGAGGATGGCGAATCTTTGTCTCAAGTACTTTGGACATGTTATTAGGAGGGACCAGTCTGTAGAGAAGGACACCATACTTGGTAAGGTAGAGGGTCATCAAAAAAGAGGCAGCCCCTCAACGAAATGGATTTACACAGTGGCTGCAACAATGAGCTCAAACATAGCAACGACTGTGAGGATGACGCAGGACTGGGCAGTGTTTCATTCTGTTGTACCTGGGATCTCTATGAGTTGTAACTGACTTGATAGCACCTAACAACAACAAAAACACGAAAGTTTTTTTTGTATAAGGAATTGGAAAGCCTAGAAAAGGCTTTATTGTCTACTTTGTAGGTAGTCTGTTTAGTAAACGAACCCTAGAAGGTACGTGTTGTAACTGAGCTACTAGAAGTTAATTCTGACACCTGACATTGTCCCCTCAAGTCTAACTTTGAGAAAGTCTTCAGGAGAGTGTTTAAAAGCCGCACATATGTTTTCCTTTCTCAACTAATTGTAATAAACTCTAGTACCATTTGGTTGTTTATTTTGCTATGAAAAAGAATTTTAATCACTGGCAATATAATTTTAATTCTCTTTCCCACCGGCATGGTAAATCATATCCCTTTTATGTTTTTAAAACCTGAAAAAGGTATAAGATTTTTAAAAATAGTGTAAAGGTGAACAATGAGGTAGTCAACACTTCTGAAACCATGTTTCAAAGGAACAAGGGTTTGACAGAAAAAGTCTGCTTAATGTGTTAAGGAGCATTATGGAACTTTGAGAGGTAAAATGCCTAGAAAAGGAGAAAGTAAATTAGTAGAATACAAAGCCTACGTAACAACAGGGCCATTTATTCTTTAAAATATTGTAACAGTTTGAGTTGGAAATTTTACCAGGGTTCACAATGTGAAATGAAGGGGTTGAAAAAGAAGGTGGTGAAACCACCTCAGTTAAGACCCTCATTAAGGGATCCATTCAGGAATCCCGGATTACTTAACAATCTTTTAGAACATCTCTCTTTCTCCTTTACCCATCCTCCAATCCATCACGAACAGGACTGCCAGATTGGTCGTCTTAAAACATCACTTTCGTCATGTCATTCTCATGGTTAAGTACCTGTTGGAAGATAGATGTGGCAGTTTTGTTCAAGATGAATTGAGGATGGGGTAAGCTGAGAGAGAGACTGAGAGACAGAGGCTGTGAAGGAAAGTAGGAAAGATGTGTCACATTTTGGATATTAGAGGCAAAGGGGAGGAAAAGAACTGCAGCAATGGTCTGGAACCCTGAAAAGTTTCTTTTTTTAAAATTTTTATTTTATTGTACTTTAGATGAAGGTTTACAGAACAAATAGTTTCTCATTAAACAGTCAGTACACATATTGTTTTACAACACTCTCCCTTCTCGACCCTGGAGGACGTTTTTTTTGGTAAAAATATACATAGCCAAAGTTACACCATTTCAAACGTTTCTACATAAACAATTCAGTGACATTGATTGCATTCTTCCCGTTGTGCTGCTATTCTCACTATCCTTTTCCAAATTATTCCATCACCATTATCTTCAACTCACTGCCCCCCCAGGCTTCCCATATATATATATATGAGTTGCTGTTATCAATTTGATCTCACATAGATAATTCTTTTTTTTTTTTTTGTACCTTAGATAAAGGTTTGCAGAACAAATAGTTTCTTATTAAACAGTTAGTACACATATTGCCCTATGACAATGGTTAACAACCCCACGATAAGTTAACACTGTCCCTTCTCAACCTTGAGTGGAACGCTGAATAGTTTCTTGCTTGCTGCCAGTAATCTGGGTATCTTGGACAAGTAATTTAAATTCTTTACATCTCAGTTTCCACATTCCTAAAACACAGGATGTTGGAATATACTGTTTCTTAGGTTGTTTCATTTTACAACTCAGATTAGGATTTTAAACCTGGGTGACTGAGTAAATGATGCTAACTTAGGAAAGAAAGATATCAAAGGAGACATCCCTGCAAAAATTGTACAGAAAATAATTAATTTTAAAATGGATGTATTGGCTTGGAAGTGCTGGCAGGTGTGTGGAAATATATAAAAACCCTGGTTTTTCCCTGATCCTCAGGCCTCTCTCTGTCTTGCTCTTTCCAAGTATTTCAGAGATAAGAATCTTACCTTTTAAACCAAGCCAATGAAGATATGTCCTATCATTTGATGTCAAATCACTCTGGTATCAAGGCCTATGTACTTGAACTTCTACTTCTTATTCATTCCACAGATACTTATTGGGTGCCTGCTACATGCCAGAATTGGTTCTGGGGAAGCAGAGATGTGAAAGATTTATTCCTTATTTTTTATGAAATGTATAATCTAGTAGGGACATCCCATGTAAACAAATAAACCAAATGCAGTTTTATAGGAGTTGTAACAGAAGACCTGGAACAATTGTTTTCAAATATTTTTTTTTGCCCCAGTTCAATCAAAAGGTAGGACGGGACATCTTCCTGTCAGTAACAAGTATTAACCTTTCAACCCATGGAGGTGCTCAGAAGCCCATCTGAGTGTTAGGGACCATGACTCTCCCCTCTCCTCCTCATTTCACTCCCCAGCCCTTCCGACTGGAGACCCCTGATGTTGAGGGCACAGTGGAGGCACAATTGGTTGAGATGGGGAGGAGGTACTTATGCCTATCTTATGGACCAACAATTTCTATTTTCCAGTTTAATTTGAAAGGTGAGAAGATGTTTGCCTATGACACTTAGTAAGGAGGTTAGCCCCAGCAGAGGGAATAGTGGAGTAAAAACAGACAATTATAGAATAGTGTGATGCCCCTGAGGATCTACAGGGAGCTCAGAATGGCTGGAGCAAGAGTAGATGGGAGAATTTGAAAGAATGAGACTGAGGAGGGGGATAATTGTACCTTAGCAAGATGCAAAGGGTTTTGTTCTATTTCCGGTAAACAATTGGGTATATTGAGTATGAAAACAACGAATTTAGATTTGTATTATAGAAAAATCTCTCTGTTGGCAATGCAGAAAATGGGTTGGCAAAAATGCTGAGAGACCAGGTAACATGGTAACACCAGAAATGAGAGGAGGTTGAGGAGGGATACAAATGACAGAAATGTCGTGTTTTATCAATTCTATTAATTCTACACCTTAATTTTATACATTATAAAAAATGGGATTCATCTTAATAATTGGTGGTATCTTAACATCATTAGTAGCCATGTAGCAGTTGTAAAATTTTCTATTGCCTGCTCATTTGTAAACATAGTTAAAGATGTCCTGGGAAAATGTCATGATTTGATTGTTTTTGCTGGTGGCATGACTGGACAGCTGAAATCCCTTAGTGTTTCAGTTTTGAAATAAGGATAATGTGTGGAAGGATAGAGGTCTTGTTTGTCTCCTTTGATGGATTTTGTAAGATTGAGAGAATGACAGCTTGAAAATCTGAACCATGGTTGTCTGTTGCTTGAAACAAAAGCTCAGAGATAATAATGGAGCACTCTTTTACATAATCATTTACATATCGTTGCTGTGGTCAGATGGATCTTGGCTGAAAGCAGAAAATATCAGAAAGATGCTTACCTGTGTATTATTGACTATGCAAAGGCATTCGACTGTGTGGATCATAACAAATTATGGATAACATTGGGAAGAATGGAAATTCAAAACACTTAATTTGTGCTCATGAGGAACCTGTGCATAGACTAAGAGGCAGTTGTTGGAACAGAACAATGGGGACACTGCATGGTTTAAAATCAAGAAATGTGTGCATCAGGGTTGTATCCTTTCATTGTACTCATTCAATCTGTATGCTAAGCAAATAATCCAAGAAGCTGGACTATATGAAGAAGAATGGGTCATCAGGATTGGAGGAAGACTCATTAACAACCTGCGATATGCAGATGACACAACCTTGCTTGCTGAAAGTGAAGAAGACTTGAAGCACTTACTGATGAAGATCAAAGACTACAGCCTTCGGTACGGATTATACTGCAACATAAAGAGAACAAAAATCCTCACAGTTGGACCAATAAGCAACAACACGATAAAAAGAAAAAATACTGAAGTTGTCAAGAATTTGATTTTACTTGGATCCACAATCAACGCCCATGGAAGCAACAGTCAAGATCTCAAACAATGCATTGCATTGGTCAAATCTGCTGCAAAAGACCTCTTTAAAGTGTTAAAAAGCAAAGATGTCACTTTGACGACTAAGGTGTGCCTGATCTAAGCCATAATATTTTCAATCACCTCATATTCATGCAAAAGCTGGACAATGAATAAGATCGAAAAATTGATGCCTTTGTATTATGGTGTTGGTGAAGAATATTGAACATACCATGGACTTCCAGAAGAATGAACAAGTCTGTCTTGGAAGAAGTACCACCAGAGTGCTCCTTGGAAGCAAGGATGGTGAAACTTTATCTCACATACTTGGGACATGTTATCAGGAGGGACCCATCCCTGGAGATGGACATTGTGCTTGGTAAAGTAGAAGGTCAGCGAAAAAGAGAAGGACCCTCAACGAGATGGATTGACACAGTGGACTCTGAATGAGAAGTATAAGGAATAGTTTATTTTGTTTATATTTTCTTTTTCATGTATAGACAAAAGTGATTGATATATGACAAAATTCTGTGTCATAGATTAAATCAGTACAAGGGACCTCTCTCAATAAGTATAATATTTAAATTCTAACGGCTAGGAAATCATGGTGTCATAGTTTAACTAGATTAATTTTTTATAATGCTACATAAGGTAATGCTGTATCTTATAACGGATAGTATCTTAGTTTCAATGAAATGCTGAATCAAAAAATCTTTAGGAATTGGTGATTAATTGGCTGTGGGGAGTGAGGTAGATAGATTTGGGGTCCATAAAACAGATGAAATCACCTGAGAAGATTGTGCAGATTGTTGTATGAAGAGGACCTAGGATAGAACCTTGGAGAACAGAAATATTTAAGGAGTGAGAAGAGATGGTGTCAAGAAAGAAAGTTAGGAAGGAAAAGTCAAAGAAGAAGGTGGTGAACCAGAAGAACAATGTCTATAGCCAGGGAGGAGATGCCAAAAGAGAGGAGAAACCACAAGGTCAAAAATTGCAGAGAAGTCAAGTAAGATAAGGAAGCAATTGGTTTTGGAAGCAGGAGGCTGCCAGCCATCTAGGTGAGGACTGTCACCTGCCACATGTCCCTACCTCATCCTGGCTTCACTCAGAGTTTCAGAGAGCCATACTGCTCTCCACAGCTGGACTCAGATGCCTACCTTCAGCTGAACATCCTGTTCATTCTACCTGCTGTTGGGATCTTTCCCTAAGTGATTACATTGTTCCAGTTAGTCTATCAGCTTCCAGGATCACAGTTATGGCAAATTTTGTCACTTACAGAACACTTGTCATAGCTAAAAAGCTGAAGTTGAATCAGCAGAAGTTATGTGTAATAGTTAGTCTTTGGATAAGACCAGTCAGGTAAAACAGGTGTACATCAAAAGATTACTTGGCTCTTGTTACTGTAAGAGCTATTTCTGGCAGCTGAGAGTGTCCAGTCAGGGCCTCACACTCCTCAATGCAAAATCTCTAGTTTTAGAAACCATCATTTTGCCAGTATATTTGAATGTAGAACTTGGGTAAGATTTAAATTTTCACTTATATTAGGGCAAAAGTTTGGAACGTCTCCAATTATTGCTGTTCGTTTTCCTAGGCAAAGCAGATACTGCTGATGGCATTTCTATCCATTCCTATTGACGGATGAAAAGAAAAAAATATAATATACAAGCTGTTAGCACGTAGGGTCTTTGGTGCTATAAGTGTAAAATTACCCAGGTTTAACTCAATCACGAGGAATATAATACATTTCTGACTCAGTGTTACTGATGACTACTGTTCGATTTAGGGCATCTAAATATATCAAAGAGGCATTAAAGTTAACACCTCTAATTTAACAGATCGTCAGTTACACACACATACTCACACAAATATTAATTCAGTGTTGACAACAATAGAAAAAGATAAAAGAGGAAAAAGAAAAGAAAACATCTTAACCAATATACAGCAGGTGAATGATTAAATGAAGAATATAATAATCATCAGGAAAATTATGTAAAAATATGTACAATATATAATATTAAGCAAAAAAAGCAAAGTAGATTATCATATGTTTACCTTAAGTAACTAAAGATACAAAGATTTGTCTGAAAAAGTCTGAAAGAGAATAAAGATATATTAAAGGAGAAGGATTTGGAAAGATTCATTATTAATCTTTTATATGGCTTTAATGTTGCCCAGTGCTGAAAAGGATTAATTACATAACCCTACCCAACAATTGTCTTGAAAACACTGAAATAAGCAGAGGCACTATGGTGGGTTTTTTTTTTTTTTTTTTCTTTTTTTTTGGACGGGGGCCTGTAGTCTTCATCTACACATCGCATTGGGCAAATCTGCTGCAAAAGACCTCTTTAAAGTGTTAAAAAGCAAAGATGTCACTTTGAGGACTAAGGCATGCCTGACCCAAGTCATAGTGTTTTCAATCACCTCATATGCATGCAAGAACTGGACAACGAATAAGGAAGACTGAAGAATAATTGGCGCCTTTGAATTAAGGTGTTGGTGAAGAATATTGAATATACTATGGACCACCAGAAGAAGGAACAAATCTGTCTTAAAAGAAGTACAGCCAAAACGCTCCTTAGAGGTGAGGATGCAAGACTTTGTATCAAAGACTTTCGACAAGTTACTAGGAGGGACCAGTCCCTGGAGAAAGACATCATGCTTGGTAAGGTAGAGAGTCAGCGAGAACGAGGAAGATCCTCCAAGAGACAGACGGACACGGCAGCTGCAACAATGGCCTCAAACATAGCAACGATCACGTGGATGGCGCAGGACCAGACGGTGCTTCGTTTTGTTTACACAGGGTCTCTGGGAGTCGCAACCAGCTCGACGGTACCTAACAACAACAGTTTTCAATTAATTTAACGACTCCTTTGGATATTAACAGCCTACCAATTTTCTGATTTCTAATGGAAAGTAATTAATCTATGACCATTAGTTAATTAACCATCAACCATCCACTCCTGGAAATAGCTTTGTCGCGTTGTCAGAAAGGTCTACCTTTGGAAAGTCAGCTTGATAGTTTTCGTCTGACACTCTCCTTGTGCCTGTCACAGTTGTTATTTTAAAAAAGCTGGAGACATTCAATATGCTATCAGGTCAATTTTGAATGAAAATAGCAATTAATAATCAGTATTTCCATGTACTTAGTAAAATCATCTTTATTCATCCTCCTCTACCTAAGTATCAGATTTCTTTAAAAAATTATAGAAAATGTATCATTTACATAATGTATTGTGTGTCTTTTGCACGAGATGATTAACTGAACCTGAGTCAAGATATATCGCATATACTTTTTATCTCCCAGCCCCTGCAGCCCACTGTCCCCTTTTTGGAGTCCTGGTGGCTCAGTGGTTAAGAGCTCAGCTGCTAACCAAAAGGTCTGCAGTTGGAATCCACCAGCCGCTTCTTGGAAACCCTAGGGGGCAGTTCTACTCTGTCCTATAGGGTCGCTATGCGTTGGAATCGACCTGACGGCAACTTTTTTTTTTTTGTATCTCAGACTTTAGTAAACTCCTTTTAATATTATTATGAAAAGAAGTAAGAAATATAAGACACTAAAAATGTGAAAACCATGGATGGGAACAGATGTTGAATTGGAATATATCTCACTTGATTTAACCTATAAAATTATATCTATCTCTTCTGTCAATTTTATGTGATCATTGACTTTTCAGATATTTCTGTATCTCTCCTGCTCTTTTATCCCATTTGAAATGCCAATCTGAAATTTCAAAGGCCCCTTCTTCCTAGGGAGAACACTTGAATGGCTGGAGAGGAGCCAGTTGGGGAGGATCTGGGCCATCTTACGCAACGCTCTCTTATACAGTGCTCAGCTTCTGGTCTCAAGTTAATCCCATTTCGAATACTTTGAGAATTTCCAGATGATGACAGCACCCTTGGATCACCTTGGACAGGGTTTACTTACAGGCCTCTTATTGCCTTCTAGCAAAATAACCGTTGGTTATTAAACCCATGAGGTTTGCGGTAAGACAGTTATGCAACTGAAATCCAGCTCTGCCATATACTGGCTGTGTGACCCAGGCCTAGGTCAGTTGCTTAACTTCAGTTCTCTTAAATGTAAAATGAAATTAATTGTAGGATCCAGATCATATTATTATTGTAGGTAGGGAGCAATCCGATCATATAAGCAGTAGAGCATGGGGAACCCTAGAGCCTGGATTCAAATCCTGACTCTGCCATTTCTGACCTAGATAATAACCTTGGGGATGATTCTATACAATACTCTGTCTCCATTTATAAAATGGGGGAAATAATAATACCTATACCTCAGATGATTTTTTTTTTAGAATAAAATTAGATAATACATGTAAAGTAGTTAGAATAACAAGCCCTGGTGGTGCAGTGGTTAAGAGCTACAGCTGCTAACCAAAAGGTCAGCAGTTTGAATCCACCAGCTGCTCCTTGGAAACCTTATGGGGCAATTCTAACCTGTCCTATAGGGTCGCTATGAGTTGGAATTGATTCCTATGGCAACAGGTTTTTTCGACTATTAAATAGTTAGCTATAAGCACTCTATTAAATGTTAGCTATAATTGTTAGCATAGTATTTGGCACCTGGCAAGTACCACATAAATATTAGCTATCCCTAGTGGTACAAACAGCTAAGGCATTCGACTGCTAACTGAAATGTTGGAGGTTCAGGTCACCTCAGAAGAAAGGCTTGGTGATCTGCTTCCAAGAAATCAGCCATTGAAAACTTTACGGAGCATAGTTCTACTGGGACACACATGGGGTTGTCTTGCGTTCGAATTGACTCCGCAGTTAGTAACTGGTAAGCTAGTTTGCTGTCTACAGTCAGCATCTGTAGGTTCCAGACCATCTTAATCCAATAGGCTATTCAAAGAAGGGCTGAAATCGAACAATTTTTTCCCCTAAAACTTTTGGAATCAAAGCTTAAGATTGGAGCAAATGAAACTGGAGAACCCTCAGAAACCCACCTACAGTCCTTATTCCCAAGTATTTGATGTTTTAGAAAAGGAGGGGAGGAATTTGCAAAGAGAATAGAAGAAACTACACTGATGGAGAACTTTGTGTACTTTTGAATGTGGTCATTTTATACAACCAAAAAGATGTTAAAATCACTGTTGTGACTACATTGGATGCAATAAAAAATCAAATATAATGTATTAAGCTCACTTTTAAGAAGCAAAGATATAAGAACTTATATCTTTTTTAATTTTTATTTTTTTTAAGTTTATTGTGCTTTAGGTGAAAGTTTACAGCTCAAGTTAATTTATCATTAAAAAATTTATACACATATTGTTTTTTGACATTGATTGCAATCCCCACAATGTGCCAGCACACTCCCTCTTTGTACCCTGGGTTCCTTGTGTCCATCTGTCCAGTTCCTGTCCCTTCCTGCCTTCTAATTTTACTTTTGGCCAGGAGTTGCCCATTTGGTCTGATATATTTATTGAACTAAGAAGCATATTCCTCACATGTGTTATTTTTTGTTTTATAGGCCTGTCTAATCTTTGTCTGAAAAGTGGGCTTTGGGAAAGCTTTCAGTTCTAGGTTGGCAGAGTTTCCGGAAGACATAGTCTTGAGGGTTCCCCCGGTCTCTGTCAGACCAGTAAGTCTGGTATTTTTTCATGAATCTGACTTCTGGTCTACATTTTTCTCCCATCCTGTCCAGGACTCTCTGTTGTGATCCCTGTCAGAGTGGTCACTGGTAGTAACCGGTCACCATCTAGTTCGTCTGGTCTCAGGCTATTGGAGTCTCTGGTTCATGTGGTGTGCTAGTCCTTTGGGCTAATATTTTCCTTGTGTCTTTGGTTTTCTTCATTCTGCTTTGCTCTGGAGGGGATGGGACCAATAGATGTATCTTAGATGGCCGCTCACAAGCGTTTAAGACCCCATATGCTACTCATCGAAGTGGGATGTAGAAAATTTTCTTTATGAACTATGATATGCCAGTTAACCTAGATGTCCTCTGAGACTATGGTCCCCAGCCCCCAGCCCCAGCTACTCGGTCCCTTAAAGTGTTTGGATGTGTCTAGGAAACTTCTATGCTTTTGCTTTGATCCAGTTGTACTGACTTCGCTTATATTGCATTGTCCTTCCCTTAGGACTTATGTATTTTAAAATTATTTTGAAATTGAAAAAAAACAGCACAAGCTCATTATAAAATTTCCCAGCATAGTAGACTATATGATTGTCCAATTCATAATGGCCAATATCAGTCCATTTCAGCTCACTAAGGCCTAAGATATTGATTTTCATGTGTTTCATTTCATTTTTGATGACTTCCAGTTTTCCTTGAATTGAACTTCATGCATTCCATGTTCTGATTACTAATGGATGTTTGCAAGTGTTCTGATCATTTTGAGTCATGCCATATAAACTAATGAATGTCCAAAAAGCTTTACTCTTTCCACATCATTAAGGTCGACCTTAAGGAGGCAGCTCCTTGCTAGTCATATATTGAGCGCCTTCCAACATGAGGAGCTCATCTTCCAGGACTATACCATAAAATGTTCTGCTGCTATTCATAGGGTTTTCACTGGCTAGATTTTTTTTTTTTTTTTAATGTAAATTACCAGGTCCTTCTTCCTAGTCTGTCTTAGTCTGGAAGGTCCACTGAAACCTGTCCACCATGGGTTACCTGCTGGTATTTGGAATCAAATCAATTACATCTGTGGAAAGAGACAATGGAGAAGCTCAACATCATTAGTTAGAATAAGGCCGGGGGAGCTGTGAAACAGACTATAAATTGCTGACAGGCAAGTTCAAGTTGAAGCTGAAAAAAATCAAAACAAGTCCACAAGAGCCAAAGTACAACCTTGAATATATTCCACCTGAATTTGGAGACCATCTCAAGAATAGATTTGACATGTTGAACACTAATGGCCAAAGACCAGAAGAGTTCTGGGATAACATGAAGGACATCATACATGCAGAAAGCAAAAATAGGTCATTAAAAAGACAGGAAAGAAAAAAAAAGATCAAAGTGATGTTGGAAGAGGCCCTGAAACTTGCTCTTGAACAGAGTAACTAAAGTGAATAGAAGAAATAATGAAGTAAAAGAGCTGAACAGAAGATTTCAAAGGGAGACTTAGGAAGACAAAATAAAGTATTCTACTGAAATATGCAAAGACCTGGAGTTAGGAAACCTAAAGGGAAGAACACCCTCATTCTCAAGCTGACAGAGCTGAACAAAAAATTTAAGCCTCAAGTTGCAAATTGAAGGATTCTACCGGCAAAAAATTGAACGACATAAGAGGCATCAAAAGAAGATGGAAGTATCACAAAGAATTGATTGACGTTTAACCATTTCAGGAGGTAGCATATAATCAAGAGCAGATGGATCTGAGAGAAAAAGTTCAAGAAACACTTAAGGCATAGGCAAAAAACAAAGTTCCAGGAACTGATGGAATACCAATTGAGATGCTTCCACAAACAGATGCAACACTAGAAGTGCTCACTCACCTATGCCAAGAAATTTGAAAGATGGCTGCCTGGCCAATTGACTGGAAGTGATATATATTCATGCCTATTCCAAAGGAAGATGATGCAATGGAATGCAGAAATTATTGAACAATATAATTAATATCACATGTAAGCAAAATTTTGTTGAAGATAATTCAAAAGTGGCTACAGCCATACATCATTAGAGAACTGCCACAAATTCAAGCCGATTCGGAAGAGGACGTGGAATGAGAGATATCATTGCTGATGTCAAATGGATCTTAATGAAAGCAGAGAACACCAAAAAGCAGTTTACCTGTGTTTTATTTACTATGCAAAGGCATTCGACTGTGTGGATCACAACAAATATTATGGACAACATTGTGAAGAACAGGAATTCTGGAATATTTTATTGTGCTCGTGTGGAACCTGTACCAAGACCAAAAGGCAGTTGTTCAAACAGAACAAGAAGATATTTCGAGGCTTAAAATCAGAAAAGTCATGTGTCGGCGTTGTATCCTTTCACCATGCTTATTCAATCACTGAGCAAATAATCCAAGAAGCTAGATTTATGAAGAAGAACACAGTATCTGGATTGGAGGAAGACCCATTAACAACTTGCAATATGCAGATGACATAACCTTGCTTCCTGAAAGTGAAGAGGACTTGAAGCACTTACTGATGAAGATCAAAGACTACAGCCTTCAGTATGAACTACACTTCAACATAAAGAAAACAAAAATCCTTATGACTGGACCAATAAGCAACATTATGATAAATGGAGAAAATATTGAAGTTATCAAAGATTTCATTTTACTTGGATCAAAAACACCTATGGAAGCAGCAGTCAAAAAATCAAATTACGCATTGCATCGGTCAAATCTGCTGCAAAAGACCTTCTTTAAGTGCTAAAAAGCAAAGATGTCACTTTGAGGACTATGGTGTGCCTGACCCAAGCCATGGTACTTTCAATCACCTCATATGCATGCAAATGCTGGGCAATGAATAAAGAAGACTGAAAAAGAATTGACATATTGGAATTATGGTGTTGGTGAAGAATATTTAATATTCCATGAACTGTTAAAAGAACAAACAAATCTGTCTTGGAAGAAGTACAGCCAGAATGCTCCTTAGAAGCAAGGATGGTAAGACTTCCTCTTACTTACTTTGGACATGTTATCAGAAGGAACCATTTCTGGAAAAGGACACCATGCTTGGTAGAGGGTCAACTTAAAAACAGCAAGTCCCTCAAGAGATGGATTGACACAGTGGCTGCAACAATGGGCTCAAACATACCTACTATTTTGAGGATGTCACCAAAACCAAACCAAACACATTGCCATTGAGTTAATTCCAACTCACAGCAGGACTGGACAAAGTTTCCTTCTGTTATACATGGGGTCCGAATCGATGGCACCTAACAACAATATTATAAAAACACTGAACAGTACAAAATTTATAACATAATGAAAGTCATCTCTTTTTCTCTCACCCAATTTCATTCCACAGAGGAAACTATGGTTATTATCTGATGAATATCCTTCTTGGTGTTTTCTGTGATTATATAAGCAATACACACACACACACACACACACACACACACACACACACACGCACGCAGGATCGTAGTAAACTTACTAATATGCAAACTTGCTGTTTTTCATTTAATATGAGTATTTTTATATCTATGCATGTACATTTACCTCATTCTCTTTTATTATTGCATTTTCCCATTTTATGCTATACTATAATTCACTTAATGGATATAGTATTCGTGAATATTTAGGTTACATAACTTTTGTTGTTATTACCAAAAATGAGCATCGAGGCACAACAAATTATTTTAACCCCATGCATTTATCTGGGAGATAAATTCAGATAAGTGAAATTTGTGGTTTAGGTGTAACCACTAATATTTTAAATTTGTCCAGACTTCCTTGAGATGCCATTTTGAGATTTAGTCTTTATGGATGCAACAACAACAACAAAAAAAAAACAGTGTTTTTATATTAAAGGCAATTTCATTACCATTGCAGACAGGCCAAACATGCCCTAAAAATGGCTTGGTCCTATTTCCTCTTACCAAAAACCAAACCAAACCTGTTGCCGTTGAGTGGATTCCAACTCACAGCAACCCTGTAGGACAGGGTAGAACTGCCCTATAGGGTTTCAAAGGAGCGGCTGGTGGATTCCAACTGCCGACCGTTTAGTTAGCAGCCTCAGCTCTCCACCACTACACCACCAGGACTCCTATTTTCTTCTGGAAGTCCCTAATTCCACATGGCTAGCATCTTTATTCTCGTCTCTGTGCTACTGACATAAAAACAGTGAGTCAAACCAGGCCATCTAGACCTTCAAGTTTCCGTGTATGGAACTATCCAAGAAGGCAAGCGTGCACTAGGTGTGGTAGCTAGTCTTCCTCACACTGGGCAGGGTCCGAAAATCTTGGATTTTTGCTACTTTGTGAATTGGTTGAAAATCATAGTACCCATTTAAACTTTTTCGCAGCCTATGAACTATGAAAAGGAGCTCTGGTGGTGCAATGGTTAAAGCACTTGGCTGCTAACCGAAAGGTCCGCGGTTCAAACTCACTAGCCACTCTGCAGAAGAAAGATGTGGCAGTATGCTTCTGTTAGGATTTATAACTTTGGAAACCCTATGGGGCAGTTCTACTCTGTCGTATACTGTTGCTATAAAGTTAGAATCAAATCGACGGCAAATGGGTTTGCTTGTTTGCTTTTTGGTAGGTTGTATGAAAAGTGGAAGCCCTGGTGGCGCAGTCGTTAAGCGTTCAGCTGCTAACCAAAAGGTTGGCAGTTCGAATCCACCAGCCACTCCTTGGAAACGCTGTGGAGCAACTCTACTCCTTCTATAGGGTCGCTATGAGTCAGAATCAACTCGATGGCTGTAGGTTTGGGTTTTTTGGTTATGAAAAGTGAAATTTTATCTTACAAGAGGTCATTTTGCCCATTGAAATCATTGGTCTTTCTCCTTTCAGGGCTGGACTGGGACTTTATGGTATTGACAGTATGCCAGATCTCCGTAGAAAAAAAACTTTACCTATTGTCCGAGATGTGGTAAGTTACTCCTGCTTAATCCTCTTTGATTGCTTGTGTTGTCTTTTTCTCTATTATTATAATACAGTGTCCTTCTCATTAACTGCCTATCCTGTATGTATTTCATGGAATAACATATATAAGAGGCCAGATTCTACAAAGTGTTAGATTTATTATTTCTTTAAAACCTATTAGATAGAGGAAATAACTGTAACCTTGTGACAGCTTTTGATATTATTTGAAATTACAAATTGAGTTACAATGACCCTATAATTGAGCGAAAGGAATCACATAGCAGGCTGAGTGAGCTGCTGCCAACTGGACCTTGATGTGTTCAGTGTTATGAAAGACCACAAGTTTAATTTGCAAATTTTAAGGCTTGATTTGAACTTCTTCACCTTAACCCAGTAGACTTTAATACTTTATAATGCAAGCAGATATTAATCAATTCTTCATTCTAGTATATTAAGATCCACTCAAGCCAAATAAATAAGCTATTCTACTTTCTAAAGGAAACCATGGTTCCCAAGTCATTAAAACTTTTATTAGCCCTGCATATAACATAACTCTGAATAACTCAAACTCTCCTATAATAAAATACTCTGAGGGTCACCTAGAAATTCAAAGGATTACTGATGGTAGACACTAGATTGCAAAAACAAATGAAAAAAAATCGATAAGCATGGAAAAAAATGTTTTTCCATCATTCAGACTGTCTTCACATTTTTCTGTAGGCATAGTCTTAATAGTTTACAGCATGAAAAATGTACTTTCCCCCCAGAGAAACAGAAATTTCCATCTTACCAACAATGTGCTTAATTTATTGATATCAGCAGTTTTTTTTTTTTAATTTTGCTAAGGAAATCTTCGTCTGAAGGCCATCACTTTGGTTTTATATTAAGAAAAATAATATTTGGATGCTTCAGCTGAAAGCATGATTTGTCTGTATAATTGGCCCAGATTCCTGCATTATGATATGGACATTATTTTAACATGTTTTGCTTATTTAACATCATTATGCTCTTTTCCCACTTTTGATATCTCTATTTATACTCTGTTTCCTCTCACGCCTGGAATCTTCAGGCCATGGTAAGTGGTTTTTAATTTGTATAATTAATATTTTTAGTATCTCAAATGCAGACTACATTTATTCATGGGACTAAAGAGGGCAAAATGGAGAGATGAAAATACAGAGACATACAATAATAAGAAGTCTGGTTCTTCAAGAATCTAACATACAGTTCAATTCTGAAAGACAGATAAAATTATATATACAATAAGTGCAAATGACAGACTAAAATAGCATACAGATATTGTTCTAGGAACTATTTGTCAGAGATGGAAGATCTTCTTTGGTAAACTCTTGAAGGTAAGCTCTCTATAGGTTTACACGGAAGGGGTGGAAATGGGTGGAGTGACCTCCTTACTTAGACGTGTGCTTAATTTTATCTGAGTACCTGACTGTGGAGCCCTGGTGGCACAGTGGTTAAGAGCTTGGCTGCTAACCAAAAGGTTGGCAGTTCAAATCCACCAGCTGCTCCTTGGAAATCCTATAGGGAAGTTCTGCTCTGCCCTATAGGAAGGATTGCTATGAGTCGGAATCGACTCAATAACAGTGGGTTTTTAGGAGATATATTGATGAGCAGATGGGAGTAGAGGTGATCAGGATTGTATTTTCCACTTTGACTTCCCTTTGCTCCTAATGGGAAACAGATTTAATATTCCCATATAGATCTTTTTTTTTTATTTCCAAAGTTCTCTATAGCATTGCCAAGTGTATTATATTGCATGTACTCCAGGTAGGAGCAGGTAGTAATGGTTCTGTTTTATAGATGGGAAACTAAAAGTTCTTGCATGAAGATCATGTAAGTTATCAGCATGAGTAAAGAAAATAAATCTGAGTAAAATGATTCTCAGTACACAAAACTGGCCTCTTGGAAGAAAATATCCTTGCTAGTTATGGAAGAATATTCTAGGGAGCTGTGAACAATCCAAAGACCATCCTACACCAGTTGTGATTCAGACCATCACATATGTCAGGCTGGCTCTGTATCAATGATTATGGTTTATAAAGGAATATGATCATGACCACACTGGGGAAAAAGTTCTAGAAGCTTCTTGCTAGCCTTGAAACTGGTCATTCTCCCTTGTTGGACCTTAGTTTTCTCATCTGTAAAATGTAGGGGTTGAGTCTGATAATCTAAGAGACCTTTTACAGCTGATATCAGAAATGGCAAATGAGTAAATTGACTAAAATTTGAGCAGCAATTGTCATTCTTACATATTCACATTCTTCTGAGCAATGTGTACATGGCAGCCTCTCATAATTCTTTTTGTTTTAGACCCTGGCTGCCCGGAAATCTGGACTCTCCCTGGCTATGGTGATTAGAACAACACTAAACAACGAGGAACTGGTAAGTGCAGTGCTAATCACTAACTACGTATTGTTAGTTACCAACTAACTATCATTAGTAACAGATTACTAAGTATTGATCATAATCACAGGATAAAAACCGTACTACTTGAGCTACTCATTTTTAATGTTCATCCCAATGATCAAGGAATAACTGGGAACATGGTGGAAAATCTGACACCAAAACATACTTCCTTAGGGCTTCAGCTTCCCTATCTACCAAATCATTGTTTGCTCCTCAAATATGCATGCACCTTCTCATCTTTCGAAATGCTACTCCATCCTGGCACAGCTAACCTGCTAGTCTCCCTCTGAAAAAAAATTGCAAATTTTCTAATACCTAGTTCAGGGTTGACCTCCTTTATGAAGCTTTCTCTAAACTTGTTCCTCTACTTCTGGTTGAGTTATTAGTGTCCTCCTCTGAGATTTTATAGAATTTAATTATGACCTTCAAGGCTAAGAATGAAGGCTTCTTAGTGCAAGTCTCATCCATACCACTTAATTAGCAGTGTCACATCAGGCATGTAACTTGCTCTGAGTTCCCTCATCTGTAAAGTGGAGGTAATATTAAGACTGTGAAGATTAAGGGAGTGGATACATGAATCACACTCTACATGGGGTATAGTCTACAATAAAGATGAGCTGCTATTTTTATTATTTTTATAGTTTTACCATTTGATTATTTTTGCATAAACCTTTCCTTTTTATACTCTGATACCGTTTAGCGTAGCACTATTTGTCGTTTGCTGTTCTTATTAAATGTTTTCATTCTTACTGCATACTGCACCGCCTAGCATGAGGCAGATGTTCTGTAAATACTTGTTGAATGAAGGAACCAGTGTGATTAAAAGATACAAACCAAAAACCAAACCCACTGCTATCAAGTTGATTCAGACTCATAGCGATCCTGCAGGGTTTCCAAGGCTATAAATCTCTATGGAAGCAGACTGCCACATCTTTCTCCTGTGGAACAACTGGTAGTTTCAAACTGCCAGTGCTTTCAGTTAGCAATCAATCACTTTAACCACTGCACCACCAGGGCTCCTTAAAAGATACACCAGTACGCACTGCTGTCGAATCGATTCTGACTCATAGCGACCCTGTAGGATAGAGTAGAACTGCCCCGTAGGGTTTACAAGGAGCACCTGGTGGATTCGAACTGCTCACCTTTTTTTAGCAGTCATAGAACTTAACCACTGAGCCACCAGGGTTCCTTAGAAGATACACGTAGGCTGTAAATAGCTAAGTCAGGGATTTTTATATTTGACTCATTAAAATCACCTGGGGGAGCTTTAAAACATACCAACTCGCTAGGTCTTAGTCCCAGAGAATTTGATTTAATTGATCTCAGGTGTGACCTGGGGTTTTTTGTTTTTTGTTTTTGTTTTTGTTTTTGTTTCCCACCCCCCCTTTAAAAAAAACCCTAAGTGTTGCTACTGTGTTGTGGACAGAGCTTTGACCCAGTTCATTCAGGTTCAACCCCCTGCTGAGAATTTGCATTTCCACCCCAGATATACTGAATCAGAATCCACATTTTAACAAGATCCCCAGGTGTGGTGCAATGGATCACTTTTTTATGGTCTTTCTATCCATGGTCTTGTAACTCCCACCAAATGGTTGAGTGGGACTATGTAAATAAGGTGCTTGTGGCCTAACAAGGACACTAGATAGCTTGCAGGGCAGAGGCTGAGTGGCTGTGGGCCAGAGAGAGGCATGCCTGCAGGCACAGCAGAGAAGAAGCTGTCCTGACCAAAGACCCATATCCTGAGTCATTTCTGATCCTGAATTTTAACCTGTTACTTCCCTAATAAACCCCGTAATAGTATTGTCTGTGAGTTCTGTGTGGCCATTGCAATGAATTATCGAACCCAGCAGAGAAGTAGAGAGTGGCATGGGAGGGACAGTTGGTGTCAGAACTCGTAGGAAAGGCTGGTGAGAGGAAGTATGTCTGACCTCCACCTCACAGGAATCAGCCTTGGGCTGTTGATCTTGATTCTCCTTCCCCCTTGTGAAGTTAGAGGAGGTCAGAGTACCCCTGCCATGCCATTTTTACACGAGGTAATTCTCTTGCATACATTTACACTTTAACAAGATTCCCAGATACGTTAGAATCACCTGGGAATCTCGTTAAATTATAGATGCTGATTCAGTATATCTGGGGTGGAAATGCAAATTCTCAGCAGGGGGTCCAACTGGACCAAACCGGTTTGAAGCCCTGGCTGTGGATGCTGTGCATTGGTAACTCTGTCCTGCACAGACCCTCTTCAAGGGCTGTTGCTCAAGACAATTTATCTGTGTCCTTCCCTATGGGAATGAATATATCCTACTTTTCCCAAATTTGGCAACTTTGTCATTCTTATTGAATAAAAAATTTGCCAACAATATTACATTACTTGTTTTAGCTTTCTACACATTTAACATTTAAACACCGTTATTTACATTTCTGAAAGAGCCTTGGTGGTGCAGTGGTTAAATACATGACTGCTAACTGAAAGGACGTCTGTTCGAACCCACCAGCTGCTCCGCAGGAGAAAGATGTGGCAGTCTGCTTCCACAAAGATTACAGCCTTGAAGGTCATGGAAGCACATCCAGACTCCCTGAGGGATCAGATTACTGGGCTGAGGGCTGCGAACCATGGTCTCAGGGAACATCTAGCTCAACTGGCATAACATAGTTTATAAAGAAAATGTTCTACATCCTACTTTGGTGAGTAGTGTCTGAGATATTCCACTGATCTCACCCTGTCTGGAGAAGGGGAGATTGAAGAAAACCAAAGACACAAGGGAAAGATTAAAGATTAGTCCAAAGGACTAATGGACCACAAGTACCACAGCCTCCACCAGGCTGAGTTCAGCACAACTAGATGGTGCCTGGCTACCACCGCTGACTTCTCTGACAGGGATCACAATAGTGGGCCCCAGACAGAGATGGAGAAAAATGTAGAACAAAATTCTAACTCACAAAAAAAAAAAAAAAGAAAAGACCAGACTTACTGGTCTGACAGAGTCTGGAGGAACCCTGAGAGTATGGCCCCCAGATACCCTTTTAACTCAGTACTGAATTTGCTCCTGAGCTTCAACCTTCAGCCACAGATTAGAGAGGCCCATAAAACAAAACAAGACTAAATGGGCACACCAGCCCAGAGGCAAGCGAGAAGGCAGGAGGGGACAAGAAAACTGGTAATGGAGAACCCAGGGTCGAGAAAAGGAGAGTGTTGACATGTTGTGGGGTTGGCAACCAATGTCACAAAACAATATGTTTATTAATTGTTTAATAAGAAACTAATTTGCTCTGTAAACCTTCTTCTAAAGTACAAAAAAAAAAAAAAGAAGATTACAGCCTTGGAAACCCAGTGGGGCTGTTCTACCCTGTCCTATATGAGTTGGAATCAACTCTACAGCAACAGGATTTACATTTCTTATTCTCTTCTTCCTGTCATTGTCATATTTCACCCAAAAGCCAACCTTTCCCAGGCTTCTCTAATAGCAAGCTGCCTCCCACCCAAAGACACATCCGTGAAACAATTTATGTCCATCTGAATATCTGGTGCTACAGCAAGTTAAAGCCTCATCTATTGTGCCATGGAATAAAAAGTGTGGCTGCTTTCCCAGGCCTACCTGGTAATAGTGTTATGATGCCATGTAATATTTTGAGTATAGTTTGGATACAAGAGAAAGTAGACATCTTCTCATGCGTGAGAAAGTCTGCATTACTTGCTGAATCTCCAAGTATCTAGTCTTTTGCTTTTGAGGAAATAATTTATCCAGGGTCGAGATTTTTTTACTGATAGACTCTTACATCTATACAGTCCCTTTCTTGTATTTTAAAATATGGTATTTGGTTTGAGCCACAAATAATCTTTCTTATGAAAAGTTAACAGGAAAGCAATAGAAATTAGTGGACTGTTACTACATTTTCTGAGGTCCTGAACAGGGAACACACCCTTACTTGGTGGTTTAATAAGCTATGGATCTACTTTTCAGGAACTTAAAAATATCACTTCTTTAGTTTCAGAAAACTAGAATAAAAGACTGCTTGTGCGGGTGTTGGTGGATAAGTCAACTCCCCAAAAAACCCGTTGCTGTCAAGTTGATTTTGACCTATAGCGACCCTATAAGACAGAGTAGAACTGCCCCATAGGGTTTCTGTAATGGATTGAATTGTGTCCCCCAAAAATGTGTGTCAACGTGGATAGTCCATGATTTCCAGTATTGTGTGATTCTCCACTATTTTGTCACCTGATGTGATTTTCCTATGTGTTGTACATCCTACCTCTATGATGTTAATGAGGTGGGATTAGCAGCAGTTATGTTAATGAGGCAGGATTCACTCTACAAGATTAGGTTGTGTCTTAAGTCAATCTCTTTTGAGATATAAAAGAAAGAAGCAAGCAGAGAGACAGGGGGACCTCATACCACCAAGAAACAAGAGCCAGGAGAATGTGCATTGTTTGGACCCAAGGTCCTCTCCTAGCACAGGGGAAGATTGATGACAAGGACTTTCCCCCAGAGCTAACAGAGAGAGAAAGCCTTCCCCTGGAACTGGCACCCTGAATTCAGACTTCTAGCCTCCTAGACTGTGAAAGAATAAATTTCTCTTTGATAAAGCCATCCACTTGCAGTATTTCTGTTATAGTAGCATAGATAACTAAGACAGTTTCCAAGGCTGTAAATCTTTACAGAAGAAGACTGCCACATCTTTCTCTGGTGGAACAGCTATTGGGTTCAAACTGCCAAACTTTTGGTTAGCAGCTGAGTACTTTAACCACTACACCACCAGGGTTCCTTGGTGGATAAATAGAGTCCATCAAGTCCCTCTAAAGCTCATAACACCCATTTCCTCAGGGACCCATGTTTCAAAAAGTAAATGAAATATGACTTCTGTACAACAACCATATTAAATGTCACTCTTGACAAGCTGCCACATTCAGTCATTATATGGGCAGCTAACATAAATGCTGAAGCAAATAATTTCCATTCCTTGGTGCTGAAAGTCTTCCTAGGCACCCTCGATGTGAAAGCATGAAGTATTTGCTGTTACATGAAGGAAAACGGCTTGGCCATGTGGAAAATATCAGATGGTAGCATTTCTATTTTAATTAAAGAGATATATGGTTAAAAAGTTCACTCATCTCTTCCAGTGAAGGGGAGAGCCCCAAAGTCTGATGCAGGATGACAGTGGGCCAGTCAGTGCTAGCTCCATGAACATTGTGCTAGCAGTGGGTGAAGCACTGCCAGGTGTCCCCATAACAGCACCAGTTCAGACCCACCCAGGAAGAGCTATTGGGGCTGGTTAGGAACCTCAGTCTAATAAGCCATTAAGGGCTATGGTTTCTGAAAATTTCCACCTATGTTAATAAGAATTAACCAATCTAGTATACATATAGCATAACAACAGTCTGCCAGACACTATACTGTCCAGCTTTGTGCTTGCTTTCATAGAGGGATAATTCCCTAGGGGTAGACTCAAAGGATTCATTCAATAATTCAACACATTGAGTACCTACTGTGTCACTATGAGTCAGAATCAACTCAAGCGCAATAGGTTTGGTTTTTGGTTTACTGCGTGTCAAATATTGTTTCAGACTCTGGAAATAAAGCAGTGAACTTTAGGTTAAAAACTTAGGCTAAAATTCCCACTTCCATGAAGCTTATATAATAGTGAGAGGAGGCTGTATGCACTGTTGCTACAGGACATGATGGAAGCTTCTAGCAGACAGGAGTGTTTAAACTAAGGAAGACTCAGATGAGGGTTATAGGAAACTCAGGCAGAGCAACGCCTAAGAGGGATTATAAAACCCTGTTTGTTCTACTTGGGTTGATGGAAATGTTTAGGAGGACTGATCTAATGGCAGACTTCCAGGGAAGAGTCAATTCTCAGGAAGAGTAATTTGTCTGAGAGTAGCTGCTCCTTGTCCCCGTAACAGGATTCAGGCCCCATCAAAAGGCCTACATGATCTAGCTGAGGGGGCTCCATTCTTAGCATGACACTGAAAAGGTAAAATGTAAGGAGGAAGCAGGTCAAAATATCTGTCTGATATTCGGGGTTCGATTAGGAAGCTGGAAGCTTATACTGCACCCAGGTAGGTACTGTGGACTCCTTGCTCGAGAAGAGAAACGCTTTGAGACCACTTGGACAAGTGTTAAATGATACGGGCCTGAATTTGAATCTCAGCTCCACCACTTACCGACATTGAGAATTTTTTTCTTATCGCTGTTCTCCATCTCCCTGAAACACGTTTGCTACATCTATAAAAAGAAAATAATAATGATAATCTCACAGATTGTGAGATAAAATAAATACCTTATATAAAAAGCCCCCCTTCTCATTCCCCTTTTCTCTTTATATAGTTCCAGGAAGAGCAGGTGGCTGTCAGGGTGGTGGGGCCAGAGACTTGCCATCACATATGTAGAGTACAATGTCCGTCTAATGCCTCCCTGTTGCCTTTGCAGCAGAGGGCCATATTCCTTTCCAGGGAGTGTCGAAATGGAAACCAGTGGCATTGACAGCAGATTTAAAGAGTTATCTCTTTTTGACAAGTATTGCTATTGGTCCTGCTTCTAACCTTCAAAACATTGTTTGGCATGTCATCGATGTTGGTCCAGCTCCACCTTTTACAAGCTGTAGGACCTTGGGCAAATTTCTGAAACTCTCTTGGCCTCAATTTTCTCATATGTTTTCCAAATGAGTAAGATTTTGCAATTATGTTCATGAGTAAAAATGGCCAATGGTTTGCTTTGTTACACCTATGATTTGCTCATCCTTGAACAATTTTTTAATATGCTGCATGAATTTTTGTTGTTGTTGTTGTTGGGTACATAGGTTTCAGGACTTTTATGTTACTGATGAATTATTTCTTTCAACTTTTTCTAATACTCTTGTTAATCTCTGACAATGCTTTTTGCTTAAAATCTATTCTGTGTTATATCATTACAGCTATATTAGTTTAATTTGCTTAATATATTTCCTCGATATATCTTTTTCTATCCCTTTCTTTTAATCTTAATGTGTTTATGTGTATCTCATAAATGGCACATAGCTAAGTTTTAAATACTCAATCTGAGAATATGTCTTTTTACAGGTACATTCAATCAATTTACATTTATCACAATATATTTGAGCTTAGTTCTATTACTTTTTAAAAATTTACTGTGCTTTTCTTTCTACCCTTTAATTTTTGTTTCAGACTTCTTTTGTGTAGATCGAGTTTGCTTTATTTTCTCTCTTCTCTCAACTGGGATGAAAGTTATTTATACTAGTTCTTTTAATATAGTAGACTTTTTTAATGTTTAATAAGAATATTTTCCTTTTCAAATTTTAAAGTTAATTAATAGTCTGAAAAAAAAAACATAAGGATCTGAAAATGCTTAAACTCTCACCACTACCCTCAATATCCTTGTACATTTATTTATATTATATATATTTATATATTTATAGTATTTATTATATTTATTTATTTTAAATAAATATATTTGTTTATATATTATAAGATAATATTTATTTATATATATCCATTGTTTACATTGCTTCTTGCACCCCAAGATTTCTTTTTGAGTTTAAGCTGTTTCTTTTTTGGTACTTTTTAAATGAAGTTTTATGAGTGGTAAGTTTACATAGCCGTGACTGTTTAGCTGGGTATAGAATTCTAAATTGACAGTTATTTTCCATCAGCACTTTAAATGTATTATTCCACTGTCTTCTGGTGTCTATTTTTTATTATGTCAGTTAATTATCTATTTTTTATTACATTGTGAGAAATCTTTCTTTTCTTTCTAGTTTGTTTTAAGATTTTTCTCTTTGTCTTTGGAATTCTGTGTTTTCAGTATAAGGTGTCTAGGTATAAATTTATTTTCATTTAAGCCAGGGCTTTGAACCAGTTCATTTCTGATTCAACCCCCTGATGAGAATTTTCATTTCTGCTCCAGATATACTGAATCACAATCTACATTTTAACAAGATCCCCAGGTAGTATGTAAGAAACACCTGAGGATACATAAGAAAGCATAAGAAGCCCTGATTTATGCTTGAGAATCAATGTGCTTCTTCAATATAAGGACTCATAACTTTCTCTAATTTGGGCAGATCATCAGCCATTATGTTTTCCAGTATTACCTCTTACTCATTGTCTATATTTTCTCCATCTAAAAGTCTCACTAAATCTATATTGGGCCTTTCTCATTCCATTCTCCACTTTTCAATGTCACTATCATGTTCTTTTGAAACATGATTTATTTTGTTGACATTCTATTAGGTTCCTTTTCAGACATCTCTGTACTTTTTATGTTTGTGGTAACTTTGTGATGGTTTATAGTCCTTTATTTTATGTTTATATATTTTAAACATATATATTTTATAGTTTATTTTGTTGTTGTTAGGTGCCCTGTAGTCAGTTTCACCTCATAACCATCCTATGTCCAACAGAACAAAACACTGCCTGGTCCTGAACCATCCTCACAGTTCTTGCTATGCTTGAGCCCACTGTTGCACCCACTGTGTCAATCCATCTCATTGAGGGTCTTCCTCTTTTTCACTGGCCCTCTACTTTACCAAGCATGATGCCCTTTTCCAGGTACTGCTCCCTTCTGATAACATGTCCAAAGTACTTGAGAAAAAGTCTCCCCATTCTTGCTTTTAAGGAGCACTCTGGCTGTACTTCTTCCAAGACAGATTTGTTTGTTCTTCTGTCAGTCCATGGTATATTCAATATTCTTCACCAACATCATAACTCAAAGGCATCAATTCTTCTTTGGTCTTCCCCTATTTATTGTCCAGCTTTCATATGCATAGGAGGTCATTGAAAATATCATGGCTTGGGTTAGACACACCTTAGTCCTCAAAATAACATCTTTGCTTTTCATAGCTTTAAAGAGGTATTTTGCAGATTTGACCAATGCAATACGTCCTTTGATTTCTTGACTGATGCTTCTATGGTCATTGATTGTGGATTCCAGTAAAATGAAATACTTGACAACTTCAATATTTTCTCTGTTTATCAGATGTTGCTTATTGGTCCGATTGTGAGGATTTTTGTTTTCTTTATTTTGAGGTGTAATCCATACTGAAGGCTGTGGTCTTTGATCTTCATCAGTAAGTCCTTCAAGTCCTCTTCACTTTCAGCAAGCAAGGTTGTGTCATCTGTATATCATAGGTTGTTAATGAGTCTTCTTCCAATCCTGACGCCATGTTCTTCTTCATATAGTCTGGCTTCTTGGATTATATGTTCAGCATACAGATTGAATAAGTATGGTGAAAGGATATAACCCTGAGGCACACCTTTCCTGATTTTAAACTACACAGTATCACCTTATTCTATTTGAACAACTACCTCTTGGTCTATGTACAGGTTCCACATGAGCACAATTAAGTGTTCTGGAATTCCTATTCTTCACCATGTTATCTATAATTTGTTATAATCCACACAGTTGAATGCATTTGCATAGTCAATAAAACACAGATAAACATCTTTCTAGGAATCCTCTGCTTTAAGCCAAGATCCATCTGACATCAGGAATAATATCCTTCGTTCCATGTCCTCTTCTGAATCTGGCTTGAATTTCTGGTAGTTCTCTGTTGATGTACTGCTGCAACAATTTTTGATTGATCTTCAGCAAAATTTTACTTGTGTGTAATATTAGTGATATTATTCAATAATTTCTACATTCTGTTGAATCACCTTTCTTTGGAATGGGCACAAACGGAGATCTCTTCCACTCAGTTGGCCAGGTAGCTGTTTTCCACGTCCAGTGCTACATCTGTTTGTTGAAATACCTCAAATGATATTCTGTGAATTCCAGCAGCCTTTTCCGCAATGCCTTTAGTGCAGCTTGGATCTCTTCCTTCAGTACCATCAGTTCTTGATCATATACTACCTCCTGAAATGACTGAACATCGACCAATTCTTTTTGGTACAGCGACTCTGTATTCCCTCCGTCATCTTCTAATGCTTCTTGCTGTGTTCAATACCTTGCCCATAGAATCCTTCAAAATTGTAACTCAAGGTTTGAATCATTTCTTCAATACTTTTAGCTTGAGAAATGCCAAGCGTGTTCTTCCCTTTTGGTTTTTTAACTCCAGACTTTTGGACATGCCATTATAATCCTTGTCTTCCTAAGTTGCCCTTTGAAATCTTCTGTTCAGTTCTGTTACTTCATCATTTCTTCCATTTGCTTTAGCTACTCTACATTCAAGAGTAAGTTTCATTGTTTCTTCTGACATCCATTTTTATCTTTTCTTACTCTTTTCCTATTTTTTTAATGATCTTTTGCTTTCTTCATGTAGGATGTCCTTGATGTTATCCCACAACTCATCTAGTCATTGATCATTAGTATTCAATGCATCAGATCTGTTCATGAGATGATCTCCAAAATCAGGTAGAATATACTCAAGGTCCTATTTTGGCTCTCATGACTTGTTTTAATTTTCTTCAGCTTCAACTGAGCTTGCATGTAAAAAATTCATGATCTGTTCCTCAGTCAGCCCCTGGTCTTGTTCTGACTGATGATATTGAACTTTTCCATTGTCTCTTTCCACAAATGTAGTCGATCTGATTCCTGTGTTTTCTATCCAGTGAGGTCCATGTGTATAGTTACCATTTATGTGGCTGAAAAAGGTATTTGCAATAAAGAAGTTGTTGGCCTTGCAAAATTTTATCATGTGATCACTGGCGTCATTTCTATCACCCAGGCCATATTTTCCAACTACTGATCCTTCTTTTTGTTTCCAATTTTTGCATTCCAATCATAAGTAATTATCAATGCATCTTGACTGCATGTTTGATCAATTTCAGACTGCAGAAGTTGGTGAAAATCTTCAATTTCCTCTTCTTTGGAATTAGTGATTGGTACCTAAATTTGAATAATAGTCATAGTAACTGATTTTCCTTGTAGGCATATGAATATTATACTATCATTGATGGTGTTGTACTTCAGGATAGATCTTGAAATGTTCTTTTTGACAATGAACACGGCACCATTTCTCTTCAATATGTCATTCCTGGCATAGTAGACCATATCATTGTCTCATTCAGAATAACCAATACTAGTCCATTTCAGCTCACTAATGCCTAGGATATCTATCTTTATGCATTCCATTTCATTTTTGATGACTTCCAATTTTCCTATATTCATATTTTGTATAATCCACATTCCAATTAGTAATGATGTTTGTAGATGTTTTTTGTCATTTTGAGTTGTGCTACATTGTCAAACAAAGGTCCTGAAATCTTTACTTCATCCATGTTATTAAGGTCATCTCTACTTTTAGGAGGCGGCTCTTCCCCAGTCATACTTTGAATGCCTTCAAACCTGAGGGGCTCATCTTTTGGCACTGTGTCAGTCAATGTTCCACTACTATTCATAAGGTTTTTATTGGCCAGTTTTTCAGGAGTATACCACTAGTTCATTCTTCCCAGCCTGTCTTAGTCTAGAATCTCCACTGAAACTTGTCTATTATGGGTGACCCTGCTGGTATTTGAAATACCAGTGGCATAGCTTCCAGCATCACAGCAACACCCGAGCCACCACAGTATGACAAACTGACAGAGTCGTGATGGTAGTTTGTCTTAAAATTTTATTTTATTTTTTTGTTTTTTTGTTAATTTTTTTTTATTGTACTTTAGAGGGTTTACCAAACAAATAGTTTCTCATTAAACAGTACACATATAGTTTTACAACATCGATTAACAATTCCACAACATGTCAATAATGTCCCTTCTTGACCTTGGGTTCCCTATTACCAGCTTTGCTGTCCCCTCCTGCCTTCTAGTCCTTGTCCCTGGGCTGTAGTGCCCCATTAGTCTCATTTTCTTTTATGGGCCTGTCTAATCTTTGACTGAGGGGCGAACCTCGGGAGTGACTTCATTACTGAGCTAAAGAGTGTCCAGGGGCCATACTCTTGGGGTTTCTCCAGTCTCTGTCAGCCAGTAAGTCTGGTCTTTTTTTTTTTTTTTAATTATACTTCAGGCGAAGGTTTACAAAACAAACAGTTTCTGATAAAACAGTAGTACACATATTGTTTTATGACCTTGGTTAACAACCCCATGACATGTCAACCCTCCCCCTTCTCGACCTTTTTTTTTTTTTGGAGAAAATATATATAGCCAAAGATACACCATTTCAAAGATTTCTACATGCACAGTTCAGTGACATTGACTACGCTCTTCCAATTGTGCTGTTATTCTCACTTTAGATGAAGGTTTACAGAACAAAATAGTTTCTCATTAAACAGTTAGTAGACATGTTGCCCTATGACAATGGTTAACAACCTCACAACACATCAACACTATCCTTACTCAACCTTGTGTTCCCTATCACCAGCTTCCTTGTCCCCTGCTGCCTTCTGGCCCTTGTCACTGGACTCCTGTACCTCATTAGTCTCATTTGGTTTTACGGGGCTGTCCACTCCCAGGCTGAACAGTGAACCTCGGAGGTAACTTCACCACTGAGCTAAAAGGGTGTCCGGGGGCAATACTCTCGGGGTTTCTCCAGTCTCCTTTAGGCCAGTAAATCTGGTCTTTTTTTTTGTGGGTTAGAATTATGCTCTACATCCTTTTCCAGCTCTGTCCAGAACTCTCTGTTTTGATCCCAGTCAGAGCAGTCGGTGGTAGCCGGGCACCATCTAACTGTACTAGACTCAGTCTGGTGGAGCCCTTGGTAGCTGTGGTCCATTAGTCCTTCAGACTTGTCTTAAAATTTTAAATAGTTTCTTTTTAATTTCTTGGTATACTAATTATTTTTTTGTGTCATGGACTATTTCCTTGTTTGTTTGTTTGTTTATGGACTCATATTTTAGAGTCAAGCTCATCCTGGGTTGTAGAAATATTTTGCATATGTTTCTGTCAATAACACCAGGGGTTTCACTGGAATAAACTTTTTTTTTTAACATTCTCATATTCTTTTATTTATTTATATTCATTGTTGTGCTTTAAGTGAAAGCTTACAATTCAAGTTAGTCTCTCATACAAAAATTTATACATACATTGTGATGTGACCCTATTTGCTCTACCTATACTGTGACAGCAACTTCCTCCTTTCCACCCCCAATTTCCCATGTCCATTCAACCAGCTCCTGACCCTGCCTTCTCATCTCGCCTCCGGAGCTGCCCATTTAGTCTCATGTATCTACTTGAGCTAAGAAGCACACTCTTCACGAGTATCATTTTATGTCCTATAGTCAAGTCTAATCTTTGTCTGAAGAGTTGACCTTGGGAATGGTTTTAGTTTGGGGCTAACAATGAGTCCAGGGACCATGTCTTCCAGGGTCCCTCCAATCTCAGTCAAACGATTAAAGTCTAGTCTTTTTACTAGAATTTGAGTTCTGCACCTTACTTTTCTCCTGCTCCATCAGGGACTCTCTGTTGTGTTCCCTGTTAGGGCGGTCATTGGTGGTAGCCAGACACCATCTAGTTCTTCTGGTCTGAGGCTGATGAAGTCTCTGGTTTATGTGGCCCATTCTGTCTCTTGGACTAATACTTTCCTTATGTCTTTGGTGTTATTCATTCTCCTTTGCTTCAGGTGGGTTGGAACCAGCTGATGCTTCTTAGATGGCCACTTGCTAGCTTTTAAAACCCCAAATTCCACTCACCAGAGTGGGATGCAGAACATTTTCTTAATAAACTTTGTTATGCCAATTGACCTAGGTTGTAGAAGTATTTTACATATGTTTCTGTCAGTACTACTCGGGTTTTCATTGTAATAAAATTTTTAAAAATAAATAATTTGCCTTGAAAGTCCTTGTACCTGCTCATATAAATTTGGATCCCACAACCATACATAGTTCAGGCTTAGATTTTCATTTTTCTCACTGAGACCTAGGAATAAGACAAGTTCACATGCCGTGTCTGAAAATGGCCTATAACCCAAGTCCCCTCCCTTGGAATTTAACTGGATCCCAAATATCCCTCAGCTTCCACAGAATCAGCTCTTGTAATTCTGGTATAAAGTTTCTTGTTTTCTCTCTCTCTTTCTCCAAGAACCTAGGAAATCTCTATTTCTTTTGAGTTCTTCTATATAATAAAATATTTTTATCATATTTTATACAACACTTCTCTAGTAGGAAGGGAGGCTGTATCAAATCCAGTCTACCATGTTGCTAGATTAGTTTTACAATATGTAAAATAAATATGTTAATATTTCTACAGAGTCATTGGCGGAATCCAGTTAGACAAATATAAGGCATCTAAACTATTTTGACACATGGTAAATGCATAGTAAATGTTAATTATTATTTTTATTATTGGATGTTTTTTCACCATATCCTTTCCATGGCTCCATAATTTGATTTGCTAGAGTACACAAGAGGACAGTAGAATGGGTTGTTTCCCCTCAAGGGATATAGTTACCCCTTTGCCTATCTTCCTTTGACAATCCCTCAGTTTTTCTTCCCACTCTTTCATGGCCTCTGTCAGAGGATTTATAAGAACTCAGCCTCTACCCTAAGTGGTAACAATTAGATTTACCATGTTAAAATGGCTGAAATTTCCCCTAGTGGAGAAATTCACATTATTTTCAGCCTCATATTTAACAAATTAATCTCATACCACCTCTGTTATTTGTATATTCATTTTCATTGAGAGTTTGGAGAAATAGTGACATACACACACACACACAAAAAAAGAAACATTGCCATTGAGTCAGTTCCAACTTATAGTGACCCTGTAGGACAGAGTAGAACTGCTCCATAGGGTTTCCAAAGCTGTAATCTTTATGGAAGCAGACTGCCACATCCTTCTCCTGCCGAGTGGCTGGTGGATTCAAACCACAGACCTTTCGGTTAGCAGCCGAATGCCTAACCACTGCTTAACCACACCACCAGGGCTCCTTGTGACACCTATTAAAGGAAAAAAAACAAAACAAAAAACAAAACAAACCTGTTGCTATCGAGTTGATTCCAACTCATAATGACCCAATATGACATGGTAGAACTGCCCCATCGGGTTTTCAAGGAGCAGCTGGTGGATTCCAACTGCCAGCCTTTTGGTTCGTAGCCAAGCTCTTAACCACTGCACCACCAGGGCCCCGTGATACCTATAGTACATGATCAATCTATCGTAATTTGTTTTCAGATCATGTTTCATGTCATAATAAAGAGCATATCCTATATTGTACTCTGCTTGAATTAACGAATTCTCCCCTTTATCAGCTTTCTGCCCTCTTTATTTGGACTGACACCATAAGTTAGTACTTAAGATAATAAAATTGTTGTTGTTGTGTGCCATCGAGACGATTCTGACTCACAGCGACCCTATATGACAGGGTAGAACTACTCCATATAGTTTCCGAGGCAGTAACCTTTACGAGAGCTATTGCCAGGTCTTTTCTCCTGCCAATGAAGTGTATCTGTTGTAAAACAATACAAGTAAAAGTAAACATTTTTCTAGGAATAAGCATATAACTTTTAGTCTCTGTTTGCACTTTCTGGTATAAAAAATTATCTCAGTAATTTTAGTTTCTACAGTTAAATTTGCATGAAGATTATTTTGATAAGTAAATCAGCACTGAAAAGATGAATTTTTTATATTCAGGAAATCATTCTAACTTTGTTCTGTCTTGATGTTTATAACAAATTTTAAAGGTCACATTGAATGTAATCTTTTCTCTGCAAATCTTTCTGATGCTTTTGTCCAGAGACAGTAAAATGTATACCTACAGGACAGGAAACAGTAGATTATGTTTTTCCTGAACAGCATGTATCAAGTACGTGAAAAATGCTTCAAAATACGTAGCACGTTTCTTTAGAATTATCAAAATGCATTTTTTGGAGTATAAGAAGGGGGCTGTTCACATGAGTGAAACCTACAAGATGAGGAAGAAAATAGAACTTCATTAGTTAAGCTTCTGGTTAACATGCTAGGGGAAAAAAGGGGTATGAAGAATCAAGGCACACGGGCATTGTCCTTGTAATAATTACCAGCAGTTGGTAGATGGGAACGTTCATGGTCTAAAAATCACTGGTCATTGCTCTTGGCAGGAAGCCTGATTGCTTTATTCCTCAGACTCAGTTTAGTTTCCTCATATATTTATGAATAAAAAAGGCAATTAATTTCCTCCCAGTGTCCTAATTATTCAAAAGGTGATATATTAGTAACTAACAAACTAACTAACCCATTGCTATCGAGTTGATTCCAACTCACAGTGACCCTGTAGGACAGAGTAGAACTGCCCCATAGGTCTTCCAAGGAGCAGGTGGTAGATTTGAACTGCTGACATTTTGGTTAGCAGACAAGCTCTTAACTTCTGTGCCACCTGGGCTCCGATACATTAGTACAAGTCATTTTAAATTTCAGTTTCTTGGAGCAATAATTTTCACCAAAATATTTGTCCAAGATGTAAGCATCCTTCCCTTATATAGTCTATAGGTCGTACTTGGCTACAAAGGTGTATTAGAGTTAAGGCATTCCACATTAGAAAATTGTCTTCTTTGTCGAAATCATTTAAGCAATGTACAGGTAATGTTTATTGCTTTCTTTAATTGCAAAGATCTTACATTCTGTCTATACATTTAAAAAAAAGGCTGGAAGGACATGCATCAAACAGTGCCTGACTTTAAAAACTTAGATTGAATCATTTTTATTTTTTTTTATTTCAGTGCTTCTCTGTATTTTATAAATTATTTTTATAATGAACATATTTTTTTTACCATTTTCAGAGAATACATAAATTTTAGAAACTAATATGTGCTTGTTGTAAAATATTTGAAGTGTTTAGAAACATTTGAAATAGGATAGTAGCAAGTCACCCATACTTTGGAATTTGCTCTGTCCTTGGGTCCCAATCTCAGTAGTTAGGGTTCTGCTTGCTCTTGGCACTACCTCCTTCCTCTGCATGTTCTAGTTTGACTTTTTTACCTAGGCTAGAGACCCTCTCTTGATAGCGTGCTCAGTCCCGTCTTTCCCCTTCAACTAGGGCCCTACTATCTCTAGCTGTCTGCTTACTCTAAGTGCTACATTTTTTTTTTTTTTAATTCTTCTCTCTTCCCTTTAATCTAACCCCTAAGGGTGAACTACAGACTTCCACTTGCCATTGTCCATGGCAAATTTTAGAATTTCCCCTTGTTTTCTTCTACTTGGCTTGTATTTAATGCTTAACACAGTTTTTGCCTTAGTCCGTAAAAATCTCACACTCTTCTATCTATATCATCTTGTTTGATTTGGTCTTATTTTGCTGCTGAGAAAATACCTTCTTTCCCTAAGATGCAGTATCCCCCTGAGATCAAAAATCCCTGCCTATCAACTGAATTTTTACATACTTTCTCCAACTTTTCATTTCCTGAGTTTTTAAATTGACCATCACACCATCTTATGCTTTGCTGTCGTAAGGAACGCTTTCATACATTATTTATTTTAGAGTTATTTTCATCTTTGTTAAACACATACCCATATCCCAAAAATCGAGAATGAAAAAGATTCATTATATTATCATTTCCCTGAGATTGTGGTTACATACCCTCTAGAGATTTATCTAATGCTTTTTTCCAGCTTCAGTAGCTTTTAAATGTTGAGATTTGCTTTAATGTCCCATTCAATTGATTTTCAATGTGCTGTCTAGTCAATTTTCCATGTTTCTTATTTTTTAAAATAAGCTTCATTCTCTCTTTGCATGATCATGGTGATTTAACAAAACAAAACCAAGCAAAACATGTCAGTGAAATCTTCTCAGTTGTCTATTTAGAACTCTTCTTATATTTGTTTTCCCCAGCATGTTTACTTTTTAGCAAGTGTTACTTATATGTATAACTCTTGCTATAGCCTGAGGACTTATAGGACTGACTGTATATCCCTTGAATTTAATAAAAAGAAAATGGACCTAGAAGATTAGATAAAATTCATTAATCATTCACTTAATCTTTAAAGATGTTGGTAAATTGATGTTCAAAAATGGCCCCTTGGCTAACTCTGTTTTCTAAGTTCACATGAGTTTCTAACTTTTCTTGTGTTCAGTAGCAAACTTTGTTTTATTCCCACCTAGTACTGGATTGAGTTAGGAAAACTGATATCTTCCCCCGCTAAGAAAAACAACAAATTGCCTGATGCAATTGCAGGTATGCCTCAATTCCCTTCTTACTGTTTTCGCTAAATCACAGATTAAACACACACACACGAGTACAAGCCTGCTCACACACACAGCGCCCTACAACCCAGGTAGAATAGGAGACTCTGTCCTTGGAGGTCTGATGGAAATCTGTTATACCAAGGATCATTCAATTCACTCTAATGATATTGAAGATACCCTCTCTGCTAGGCAGTAAAACAGAGGCAAAACCAAAACCCAAACTTGCTGCCATCACGTTGATTCCGACTCATAGTGACCCTATAGGACAGAGTAAAACTGCCCCATAGGGTTTCTAAGGAAAGGCTAGTGGATTTACCCTGCCGCCATTTTGGTTAGCAGCCGAGTTTTTCACCACTGCGTCAGGCAGTGATGAATAATACGTGCTCCTATCTCTCAAAGAACTCTCAACACTTCTCTGAAAGACAAGACATCTTCATTATGAAACCAAGCCAAGAGCTATCCTAGGCTCTGTCTATCGTTATTGAAAAAGTGATGAATCCAATTGTTCTCTCTATATAATCCCCATGTGAGTAATTCTCATAGTTGACCAGACTATAGACTCATCCAAAATATACGGAGCTTTTGGCTCACCAGACCCTCACATAGTCTGGATCTGACTGCTCAGAATTAGAAAAACTTTTGGTAAGACTTAACTCCCTGGGAGGAGACCTGGTAGTACTCTTACCAAAAACATTACAGGAAAACACATAATGAGGGGAATGTCCAATAAAAAAAAAAAAAAAATGCTGTTATCATACTATGGAATTGAAAAAATTATGCAAAGTTGGTTATTTCAATACTGTGGGAGGATGTTCCAAAATGTGATTTGCACACAATTAATACAGAATATAAATGCTTTCTTTCTAACATAAGCTAAGCTCCTACAGGATTTATGTAAATATCCATTTATTATGTATTAAACAGTTGTGTGAAATTATTTGTAATGTAACCGCAGAGAATGCTGGGCTTTCTCTCAGGAAGTCACTTGCATAGTAGGATATGAGAAGCATGATAAAGACTCATCCAGTACGAGTCTTTTTTCTATCCCCCTCTGGCTGATTTTCAAAAATCCACCATCAATACTGATAATTAGTATTCCTTTAGTATTTTGTAGTTCATAGAATACTTCCATTACCATCATATAATTTGATTTTCAAAACAATACCATGAGATAGGCCAGGCAGAGGAGACAACCAAGGCTTAGACTTTAAGTCTCTTTCTAGATCACGAGACTCATAAATGACAGAACATTCTTCACTTCACAAAAATGAATTATACTCCTAGTATATACTGAGGACAATGACAAGCACTGTTGAGGCACTAAGGAGAGAAAGATGGAAGACAGTTCCTGGCTAAAGAAGCATATATTTTAATACTATGTGTTGGAGTCTATGCTAGGGATTAGCATAAGCTCCCCAGGGAAGACAAAGGACCTGAAATCAGGTCTCCTGCTACTCTTTCAGTAGATTTTCCCACTCTCCCAATGGCTTCTTATTAGAAAGTTCTTCTATGTGCTATTAAAAAGTATCTCACTTTAAAATATAAAATATAAATCACCATGGGAGAGTGTCACATTTAGCCTTTATCTCTACTAATGCTTCCATGTGAATTGCTTGATGACATAGCTGCTGAAAGAAGAGCAGGTCCCTGCAGAATGAATTATAGAAGCATAACCTGGGGCTGGGCAGGGGTGCAGTGTCAGGAAGGGTGAAGAGTAAGGAAACGCAGGCTAGAGTGGGATGGCACAAAGGAGTAGAGATGTTTCTGGAAGGTTAGGGTCAGCACTGAGAATACTTTTCACCTACTTCACAATTTTATCAAGAACTAACTTGGAATAAAGATAGTAATATAATTTTACCTTTTTAAGCTAATGTTTCCTGAGCACTTCTGTCATGTCAGGGACTTGGTTACGCTCTGAGGATAGATAGATACAGCTGTGCACAAGATGTTCATCCTCCCTACCCTCACAGAGCTTAGAGAACAACAGGGAAACGTTGTTAGGTGCTCTCAATTTGGTTCCGACTCTTAGCAACCCTATATACTACAGTACGAAACACTGACCATTCCTGCACCAGCCTCACAATTGTTGTTATGATTGAGTCCATTGTTGCAGCCACCGTGTCAATCCATCTCTTTGAAAGTCTTCCTCTTTTCTGCTGATTTTCTACTTTACCAAGCATGATGTCCTTCTCTAGCGACTGATCCCTCCTGATAACATGTCCAAAGTACGTGAGACAAAATCTCGCCATCCTTGCTTCTAAGGGGCATTCTGGCTGTACTCCTTCCAAGACAGAGCTGTTCATTCTTCTGTCAGTCCATGATATATTCAATATTCTTCACCAACACCATAATTCAAAGGCATCAATTCTTCTTTGGTCTTCCTTACTCATTGTCCAGCTTTTGCATGCATATGAGGTGATTGAAAACACCATGGCTTGGGTCAGGCACACCTTAGTCCTCAAGGTGACGTCATTGCTTTTTAACACGTTGGAGATCCTTTGCAACAGATTTGCCCAATGCAACATGTCATTTGATTTCTTGGGCAAATCAATTCTTCCATGAGCATTGATTGTGGATTCAAGTAAAATGAAATCCTTGACAACTTCAATCTTTTCTCCGTTTATCATGATGTTGCTTACTGGTCCAGTTGTGAGGATTTTTGTTTTCTTTATGTTGAGGTGTAATTCATACCAAAGACTGTAGTCTTTGATCTTCATCAGTAAGTACTTCAAGTCCTTTTCACTTTCAGCAAGCAAGGTTGTGTTATCTGCATATCGCAGATTGTTAATGAGTCTTCATCCAATCCTGATGCCGTGTTCTTCTTCACATAGTCCAGCTTCTCGGACTATTTGCTCAGGGGGAGTAGACATTATCAGGTTATTTTAATGAAAATGGCTGTGAAAGAAGCATGCACAACAGTGGAACCACGTCCAGTCTGGAAGATTAGAGAGTTCTTTGTTTTCCGATAACTGAGTTGGGTCCCAGAGTAGGAGAAAAGAAGAAGTGAGCAGAGTTACAGTGCTTGCTGTCATCACTTAAATCAAGGATCAAGGGGTTCGGTCAAAATAGCATTTTCAAGCCAAAGTGATAAAATGGTTTGTTTTATGTTAAAATTCTCCAAATTCACTGACTTGGCTTGCATTGGTGACTTCTCTCATCTTCACAGAAAATGCATGTTTTCAAGAAGACCTTGCAAGCATTGATCTACCCCATGTCCTCTACCACCCCGCACAATTTTGAGGTCTGGACGGCTACTGCACCCACCTACTGTTACGAGTGTGAAGGGCTCCTGTGGGGCATTGCCCGGCAAGGCATGAAGTGCTTGGAATGTGGAGTGAAGTGCCACGAAAAGTGCCAGGACCTCCTAAACGCTGACTGTTTGCAGAGTGAGTACTTGGTTAGGCTGAAGAATTGGCTTGACAGTGCCTGCTTTATTCCATTTATTTTTGGGTTAAACTTCTTTAATTCTTGCTGCTTTTCAACAAATCCTACCAGACTCCTTCCTACCACATACACAAAGAGACACATACTATCCATCATATAGTCATATACTTGATTATGCATTCCTACATTGTGAAACTAACCCCACTGCCATGAGTAGATTCTGACTCATAGTGACCCTATAGGACAAAGTAGAACTGTTCCATAGGGTTTCCAAGATTGTAATCTTTATAAAAGCAGACTGCCATATCTTTCTCTTGGAGTGGCTTGTGGGTTTAAACCCTGACCTTTCGGTTAGCAGCCGAGTGCTTTAACCACAACACCACCAGCCTACTCCTTAGTGTTAAACTCAGGAAAACCAAACTCATTGCCGTCGAGTCAATTCTGACTCATTGTCGACCCTATAGGACCCTATAGGACAGAGTAGAACTGCCCCACAGGGTTTCCAAGGAGTGGCTGGTGAATTCAAACTGCCAACCTTTTGGTTAGCAGCTGAGCTCTTAACCATTGTGCCCCCAGGGCTCCAGTGTTGAACTAGGCCCTGTTAAAATCCTCAGAATGAGCACCAGGAATGCACCTGCACTCCCATCAAGTTTTATACTCTTACCTTCAAAATGACTTGCAACCCATTTTCTCACTTTTATCTCATAATAGCCCCATATGGTAAGTAGGAATGTGTAAAATCATGCAGCCTAAACAGGGGCCAAGGCACACCCCTATAATTGCAGCAGCAGGAATTCTTTTCCAACCCTTACTGGGTGCCCACCTGACAGGAGCCATGATTCTTCTACTGCCCCTGCCCAGGCCATGGAGTAGGTAGGTGTTGGTTTGAATGTCAAAGTCAAATTTATTTACCAAATGTGTGACCCGGACAAATTAGTTAGTTTCTTAAGGCTTTATTTTCCTTCACTAAATGAACAGGTATAATAAAGTTTACCTAAGAGGGTCATTGGAAGGACTAAATAAAATAACAGGCGCTCAATGAATATTAATAGCCTCCCTAGCCTCCAGCTCTTTCACATTCCTGAATGGTACATGCCAGTTTGACCTTTATGACAAGTTAAATTTTCCACTTTTTACTAGTACCTTAGAGTAGGTCCAGAAATACCAAAACTTCCTACTCTAAAATACAAATTATTGACTTTTCACTGCTGTGTTTATTTGGTCGTGTCTGTTGACCTCAACGGAGCACTGGGGGCACAGTGGTTAAGAGCTCAGCTGCTAACCAAAAGGTTGGCAGTTCAAATCCACCAGCTGTTCCTTGGAAACCCTATGGGCAATTCTACTCTGTCCTATAGGATTGCTATGAGTCAGAATTGACTCGACAGCAACACATTTGGTTATTTTTTTTTGGTTGTTATCGTTGTTTTTGACCTCAAAGCACTAAACAACCATTGCAAATGAAATTTATATAAACATGTATCTTCATTTGAAAATAATGTTTTTTTCATATCTAATATTGTCCCCTCTATTTATTGTTTATATGATGTGCTCACTCTAAATATGTGAATTGGCTGAACTTGAAGGAGGCAGAGAAAAATGTCAAAATAAAGATTAAATCAGAAATCCTGTCATACCTGGCTTGTTGCAGCCGCAGTCAAATACATTTTATAGTTTTCTCTATCTGATTAGTATCCTCACTGTACAATCAGATCAGACTGCGGCTGTGTTAATGGTAATGAATGCATTTATTTAGCAAAGGAAATAGTATACCTTCTTTGAAAAATAAAAATTATATTTTGGAATGACTCCTTAAAGGAAGGGTGGTTGGCTCATTATTACTCATCCAATTTACTTGCAAAATAGCATAATTAATAAAAATCCAATCCGCTTGTTTAAAAAATGAAATATAAACAGCCACCTTAAAAAAAAAAAAGGCATATTAGGACTGTGAGGTTTGAGAAAACAGATAGGAAAAATGTCATCTCAAAACAAATGGCTTGAATCTCCTAGAGACAAAAATGATGCAGATCATACCTAAAAAATGACCTCATTCCTCTTTCAGTCTTTCAGAGAGGAGAGCTGACACCCATTCATTCAACTCTAGAACCATTTTCATAATCTATTTTCATTTCTTAAGACTGGATGCATTATTTGATATTGGTTAAATACACTAGGCAATCCAAATTTTGCATTGAGGTTATTCATTGAAAGGCACGTGTAAATTGGAAGAGTCAAAAATAGTGCAGAACGAGGAGGGTAGTGTGTATGCCACAGGAAGGGGATGTTTTCTACACTAACTCCCCCTCACTTTTCCCCCAAAATCCGCACTCTCACATTAAACACAGATTTTGCAGGTTTCTAAATTCAGCTTCAGCGCTTCCCACAATAACAATCGTTGAAATTTTATATTCTCCCTACAGGATCAGTGACATTTTTTAAAGAAAATTTTCCTATCCTTTGGTTTAAGCCAGAAATTTGCAATGGAGACATTTAGTGTGAGGATACCTTAAGGTCTGCCAACACTGAAGAAACGGGAAGAATGAGAAATTAAGAGAAATCGGAGTTGGAAGACAGCTAATTCAGCCTCCTGTAAACGTGAGAAGGCTCTATGATTTCCTTTTCCAAATGGCCATTCAGTCTCTGCTTGAATACCTCCAGGGAAAATTTAATACCTTGGTTGGCAGCTTAATTCAGCATTAGAAAATTCTAGCAATAAATTAAAATTTGAACCAAGGTCTGCCTCCCAAGTAAGTTCCACCCCTTAAGCCAAATCTTACCACTGGAAAAAATACTTACTAAATCTCCTTCCTTTGCATATGACAGTGCTGCAAATACTTGCAGTCTTTAGTCTTCTTCAGGTTTCTGGAGCCCTCATTGTTTTGCTGCTCCTTTTCTGAAGGTATCGCAGTTTGTCATCGCATGCACATGGAGAATTAAAGAGAAGAAAAACAAAGCAAACAAACAGAAAAACACTCTACGTGTGGTCTGACCAATGACCCATGCAGAAGAGAGAGTATGTAAAGTTACTTCAAATTGATTTGAGTTTGGTATTTCATTCCCATTAAGTCCTGGTTGCGTGACTTGCATACTTACAGTCAAGAGGAGTTAGACCAGGTGACTCTGAAATCCCACTCACTGCTTCCATCTTTAGAGATGCACGAAAATATCAAATAAGTTTCCTAAACAGCCTCATCTCAGCTCCTCTGTAGCTGATTTTAGTTGATGGTAAACCAAAAACCAAACCCATTGCCGTTGAGTCAATTCTGACCCATAGTGACCTGTATAGGACAGAGTAGAACTGCCCCACAGGGTTTCCAGGGAGCAGCTGGTGGATTCAAACTGCCAACCTTTTGGATAGCAGCTGAACACTTAACCCCTGGTGCCACCAGGGTTCCTACTTGGTTGTAATTTCTGCATTTTACTGCCTTCCCAGACCAAGACTGATAGGTGGTGGGTAGGGGCCAAGGAGATAAAGGGAAACTGAGAGGACAATCTTTGAGAAAGGAGAACTGATTTATCCTTCCCGTCTCAGTTCCAAGCCAGTGGCAGCACCAGAGTCCATCTGGTTTTTCTTAAATGAATTCACTTGTGTCCTGCCACTTACAAAGACATTTTTCTTTTTGGAAAACCGGAAACGCGTTTTGTTGTGGCACAATTCGCTAAAGGAGGAGAAAGTTGGTGACCCTGCATAGTGTTAATATAACCCATAAGAAACCTGTTATAGCAGTTACAGTGGCAGTTTTCACCTAGGAAAAAGACAAAAACAGTATGTGTGGACTCTGGTGAGGGTTGTGTGTGTGCAGAATGAAACATATGTAGAAGAGAGATCATGTGTGAAATAATTTCCTTGATTTTCTTTTCAAAGTGAAAAGGAGACACTATAGAAATTGGAAAAATATGCAAATAACCATGCTACCTAACCCAACTGGTCTATACTTCCTTACACGTCTCCAAAGAAGGAATCCCAGAGCCCCGCTGAATAAACATTCTGCCTAATTTTAATTCCTGACTAGAAATTTCAAGTACCTGCATAAGTTCCGAAAGCATTTTACCAAAAATCCAGGAGAGCTGCACTTTGTGAGATTTGTTCTTTGGTTCTGCATTTTTCCCACTGACATTACGTTAAGCTGGTTGTTGTTGTCCTTATGTGCCATCAGTCGATTCTGACTCATAGCGACCCCAGGTGACAGAGTAGAACTGCCCCAGGGTTTTCTAGGCTGTAATCTTTTCGCAAGCAGATCGCCAGGTCTTTCTCCCAAAGAGCCTCTGGGTGGGTTTGAGTCACCAATCTTTTGGTTAGCAGCTGAGTGCTTAACCGTTGCACCACCAGGGCTCCTCATGTTAAGCTTATATGTCCTAATAGAAGCAACTGCAAATTCATAACATTAGTAACATTTTGTTAGTATACTCCTACCTGTAAATTAGATACTGATTCCTCTTTCTTTGTATTCCTATTACCACGTTTTGTAACCATGGTATTTCAGACAGTCAGTTATTTATATTTATTGAGACAGTCAGTTGTTTGTATTTACTGGGACAGTCAGTTATTTTATCTACTGAGCAGCTACCATGAGTGCAAACTTTGTTCTGGGCCTTCAGAGCTAGAAAGAAAGTAATAATTTGTCCTTGGCCTCAACCCTATTTTCTAAAACTCAGATGAACAGATGCGAACACACATCATGGAAACTTTTGACATTCTATTCTTTCAACTCCAATTATACAAAATATGTTTATGTAATGAATTCTTAGAAGTAGTACTCTGTTTATCTACTGCTATAGGGTGGGACCATATTTTTTATTTGCTTAATAAATGTTGGTTAAACAATTAATGAGGGCAAGAGAACTACAACTAGAAATGGCTTGTAATGGTTTGAAGATCATCTTTCCATAAAAACATAGCCTATTAGGGGAGGCTTTGAGATCTTGAATCCAATCTACTGATTTTACTAACTTCAAGAGATTTAGCGTTTTGACAGAAAGAAGCAAGTGGATCGCATAGGCAGGGTTAGAACACAGGTCTCTGAACTCCCAGCCTACTGTTTTTTCTTAACTTATAAGGAAATACGTAAAGTTGGTCCTACAGGAAAAACGGGAAGTTGCTGAATTTTGTTTTTAGTGCTTTCCCATTTTCCTATGTGTTACTCCTGTGTTTTAGACATTCTACGCCATCTTGAGCTTGGCTTCTCAGAGATCCCTGTCATGATGTCTCCTCAAAGGCTGCCCTCTTTGGCCAATCCACCAAGCTTGGAGTCTACCCTCAATACCACCACCTCTAGCACAACATACTTAATGCACTGAATTTTCGAAAAGATCCAATAAATTAATTCTGCTAAAAGTAGAATCAGTAGTTAATCAGTTACCTTAATAAATGGCCAATTTCTTAACCTAAAGGAATGAACTAATAATGGCACATTCTCAGGTGTTGGTGAAGGCTTCTCAAGGAGGACAAAGAGGGTGGGTATGTCTCACATAACAGCATAGAGGCAATTAGTCATCCTGTATAACATACACTGCGAATATCACTTTTTTTTTTTTTTTCCATAGTCTTGAGCTAGTTGAGAAAGATCTGGTTTCTAATCCTGCCAGGAGTGAGATTTTTCAAAACCTCTCGGGGCATCATTTTCCTCTTGTGTGAAAAGATAATAATGCTTGTCAATGCCCTCCAGCCAAAAATCACAAAGAACACACCTTCCTCATTGTTGTGAGGGAGAATGCACACCAGAGTTGGGCCATCAGGCGTCTGAGAGAAAGCAGAGGTTTACTCTGGATTGGGTGGAAGTGAGGACAATTCTGTGATTGTCTTAGTAAATGTTATCTAGGAGGAGGGAAGACGAGAGTGAGGCTATCGCCGCCCTTAGTAAAGAAGCAGCAGTCACACATATTCGGTGGGAAAGCGGATGTTTGGTATTTTAGGGTTTGTACAGTGACCTCATCTTTGCCCATGCTTAGACAAAATTAGGAAGTGGTCTTATTTTGTCTCACTTCAACATGGTCACAGGGTACCCTTGTGAGATTGAGATTGGTATTCATGAGGCTGCTGATGTACAGCAGAATGACCTGGCCCAGGTGTGAGCGCCAGATTGGCTTCTAACAGCACTGGGAACTCTTTGTAGGTGTCAGCCAAGTTCACAGTGTCAGAGGCTGTTTTTACTTTCTCGTGTTGAAAAGAGTTTTTATGTTTGTGTGTTTTTCTTTTAAAGAATATGAACAAAATCTCTAACATTTTAAGTAAACATTGAACAAATATCTTTCTTCCTTCCATTTCTCCCTTGTTTCTTTTTTTTCCTTCTTGAATAGTCAAATTTTTTTGAAAATGTAACACTTTATTGATTATAATTAATCTGTTTACCTACTCTATATAATTTTTGACCCTCTAATGACTAAGAAGTCTCTGGAAAATCAACATGCTTATAAGAAGTAGTGGCTTTAGCATATAATAATGATAATGTGTTCTTGATTTTGCATTTTTTAAATATGCAAATGTTTCCAAAGTTGTTTTAAATTTTTGCATTTAGCAATAATGGGATGATTAAATATAGTGGGGATAGCATAGGTAGAGGAGGAGAAAAGGTGCGCGCGCGTGCGCGTGTGTGTTGGCTTTTTCTTATTGGCAATGAAGTCACTTGATAGAAGGCAGTAGTTCCTTGAAAGGTGGCTACCTGCCGACATTCTCCCACTGTCAATGGCTGGGCTGCCTGCAGGAGTGGGATTTGATGCTATGTTAGATCTATGCTCCCCCAGTTACCCTTCCATTAAACATCAGTCCTTTGTTATTTGCAAGAAATCATGGGTGTGTGGCTTTGATTTTACAAGAAAAAGGAGGCAGACGACTTAAGGATTGGGGGAGTTGCAGGCCTATTCCCTGAAAAGATTAAAGGCATGTTTAAAGAGGAGGGTTGAGATTGTCTTGGATGTAGAGCAACTAAAGGAAAGGATAGAAAACACCAACTATATGCCCACCCACATGATTTCATGGGAAAGAAGAACAGAGAGGCACCAAAAGTAGGCCCACCTACATAATTTTACTGGCAAAGAAAAGCATGGAAGATTTTTCAAGGAGTTGCTTTCTAGATGAAGTAATTAAGAGGTTCAAACCTCTGAAATTCCCTGTTAGTGTGGAATCCTTTAATAAATGCCTGTATCTTCACATTTTTGACATTCTGGAATACATTTGTTCAATTATTATTATTAAAGCTATATACATTGTCTCATTTAATCCTCTCAGTGAACCTATTAAGGAAGGCACTGCTATTTTTTTTTTTTTTTCCAGAAAAGGAAGCTAAGGCTTAGAGAGATAAACTAACTAATGATCCGAAGTTTACAGGATTAGATCAGGATTCACATCCAAGACTACCTCTTTTTACACACAAAGCATCGTTAGCCACTATGGTCTTTTACTTTGTTTAAGAGATTTTCTTGATGTATTTCTTCCATTTATGTTTGGATGTATGCTCTTGTTTTATGCTGATTATTAAATGCATGTATATAGGCCAACCAAATTCTGCCTTCTAGTGAAGGACACATAGACTTTTTTCTCTGAGAATCCCAAATCAGAAGCCAAGGGCCAGATATACAGCATGCTCGTCATTTTACATAGAACTTATTCTTGCTTATCCCAGGATTGTGGCCCAAGAGTCAGAGTTTGCTAGAAGTTCATAGCACATTACGGTAAACTCAGAGCCAAATTAAGTACTCAACTGTAGTAATCATTTTATCTTAGGCTCTTCCAAGAAACATCTTCTTGTCTCTGTTTATTGAGTATAAGCTATTTATTAAGTATATGCTAAATACTTGAAATACACATTTAATACGGCCTTATAGGCTAGCGTGAGACTCGAACACAGTTACCTGTGTCAGTGCTAATTGTTAAATATTCAAGAATTTTGTGAGGGAGATGCTTGAAATCAGTCATGGTAGAGTTTACACCACAGAAGTTCGCTAATGCTACAAATCAGATGTCTTTTGTTTGTTTTTCTCCCTAGAGGAGGAGAGGAGAGAAAGTGACCAGTGAGTTTAGAAGGCCTCTCTTTTCTGTTTAGTAGGAGATCAGATCATATGCTGATAAAGAGGAAAATGGGGGTGAGGTAGGTGACTTGACAAGAGTAGAAATGTTTTGGAATTGCTGTTGAGAAAAATAGGAACGAGAAGGCACTGAGAACAAGGGAGAATATTGTGGTTGTTATATGTATATAGATAATTATTTGGAAGAAACACTAAAATTGCAAATAGTCGATGTGTAAGGGTAGTGAAATTGTGAACGACTGTTTCACTTGCAATTTACATGTTTTGAGTAACAAATAAAAATTAAAGAAAAATGAAGTGTTCTGGTTAATTGGTTGTCCCATTAATTGATGTAGAAGGGAACCATGTGGTATAAGTTTGCCTCTGTCTAGGGTTTTACTTTCTTGCAGTTTTATTGTGCATAATTTTATTGTTTGATCTGTCAGTTATTTTTAAAAGTAATAACGATGCATCCATTCCAGTTGGATAATGTATTATACTTAGTGCTTTCACTGTACATTATCTCTTTTGATTTCATTTATTGGTGATCTCTGCTTTGCGTATTACTGTATTTCAGTGACGGTCAACAGTAGCAGGTTTGGTTTTGTTTTTTTTTTTACTAGACTTTCTACCTCATGTTTTGAAGGGAGACTCATATAAATGCAAATTTAAGGTTATCTCTATGACTTTGACATGAACACCTTAAGGCTGAAGGAAAGTGATAAAACCAAAGGGCTTAAAATACATGACAAGTTGCAAGTACTTAAGAAATTGTTTGATTAGAAATATAAAATGAGAAACATGAGTTTGATAAATAATAGGGCAATGGAAAGTACTTGTAGATCAGTGACAAAAATGTAATTATAAATTTGTCTCTGTCTCTGAGCTAAACAAATCTAAGCTGAAGCATTTTCTTTCCTTCATATCACAAATGTAAAAGTAGAAATAATAAATCTACATATCTTCTCTAGAAATAACAGATAAAAGGCTTAAATAAAATTCTCGGTTAACCTGCTCTTCCCAGATGGGCAATTTTGCAGTTACTGGGTCTGTCTGTTGTCTGCATCTACTCGACCAGATTCTTTACTCCAACATCAAGATCAGAGGTGAAAGATTTCCAAGCTAATTGTCAAGTTATCCAAGAGTCAGTTTTAAGGACAACATTGATTCCTTTGGATGAGGAATCGCTTCCCATTCTAGCTTTTAAGTTGGTAGCCATTGCTTCAGTGAGCATTTGTTGTGTAGGTAGTAGTTAGCTGAGCTCTTCCAGAAATTAGGAGAAAAAAAAAGTTTAATTCCAGGGGACTTTAACATTCTTTCCTAAAGCCTTTGGGGGCACTAATAGCCACAATAATAATAGTCGCTTAGACATTAGGTCATATAGATATTAATGATAATGTTTGATAATTTCCTTGTTCCATTGGATCACTTTTCTTTGGGATGGGCAGAAATATGGACCGCATTCATTTGGTTGGCCAGGTAGCTGTCTCCTAATTTCTTGGCATAGACAGGTGAACATTTCCAGCATTGCATCTGTTTTTTGAAGCATCTCAATTGGTTTTCCATCAATTCCTGGAGCCTTGTTTTTCACCAATGCTTTCACTGCAGCTTGGAGTTCTTCCTTCAGTTCCATTAGTTCTTGATCGTATGCTACCTCCTAAAATGGTGGAATGTTGACCAATTCTTTGTGGTACAGTGACTCACACTATTCCTTCCATCTTCTTTTGATGTTTCCTGCAGCATTCAGTATTTTGCCCATAGAATTCTTCACTATTGCAACTCGAGGCTTGATTTTTTTCTTCAGTTCTTTTAGCTTGAGGGTGTTCTTCTCTCTAGATTTCTAACTTCAGGTCTTTGCACATTTCAGCATAATACTTTACTTTGTCCTCCTAAGCTGCCCTTTGAAATCTTTTGTTCAGCTCTTTTACTTCATCATTTCACCTATTCACTTTAGTTGCTCTATGTTCAAGAGCAAGTTTCAGGGCCTCTTCTGACATCCATTTTGATCTTTTCTTTCTTTCCTATCTTTTTATGACCTTTTTTTGCTTTCTTCGTGTATGATACCCTTGATGTCATCCCACAGCTCATCTGGTTTTTGGTCACTAGTGTTCAATGCATCAAATCTACTCTTGGGACCAAAGCCAATAAACCAAACCCGTAGCTGTTGAGTTGATTCCAGCTCATAGCGACCACACAGAAGAGAGTAGAACTGCCCCATAGGGTTTCCAAGGAGCAACTGGTGGATTCGAATCGCTAACCTTTTGGTTAGTAGCCATAGTTCTTATCCACTGTGCCACTAGGGCTCCCTATTCTTGAGATGGTCTCTAAATTCAGGTGGGATATATTCAAGGTTGTACTTTCACTCTTGTGGGCTTATTTTAATTTTCTTCAGCTTCAGCTTAAATTTGCATATGAGCAATTGATAATCTGATCTGCAGCTGGCTCCCAGCCTTGTTCTTACTGAGGATATTGAGCTTCTCCATGGTTTCTTTCCACAAATGTAGTCCATATAATTCCTGTGCATTCCATCCCACAATGTATAGTCATCATTTATGTTGTTGAAAAAGGTGTTTCCAATGAGTAAGCTATTGGTCTTACAAAATTCTATCATGCAATCTCTGGTGTCATTTCTATCAGCAAGACTATGTTTTCCAATTACTGATCCTTCTTCTTTGTTTCCAAGTTTTACATTTCAATCACTGAGAGATACTGAGAGAGCTGAAATTATTGTTCACTATTTACTTTTTGAAAGGAGCCCTGGTGGCACAGTGTTTAACTGCTTGGCTGCTAACTGAAATGTCAGTGGTTCGAACCCACCAGCCACTCCATTAGAGAAAGATGTGGCAATCTGCTTCCATAAAGATTACAGCCTTGGAAACTCTACAGGGCAGTTCTACTCAGTCCTGTAGGATCTCTATGAGTTGGAATTGACTCAATGGCACACAACAACACTTACTTGTGTAATGTTGGGCAACCCAGAAGGCCACACAATGCAGTGAGAATATTTGGTTGGTATTTAGAGAAGGTGAGAGACCCATGAACAAAATTTCTGAAATCCTTTACTGCCAGCAGGATTTGTGTTACAAACACAAATGCCCAGAAAGCTTAAACCAATCACGGGAAACAAAGTCCTAGAAATCAAAATGGAATTGAAGTGCAAGGTAAGAATTCAGCCTATTCAAAACTATGGATATAGTATAGATTGAGAGTTCAAGTCTATGGTCTATCAGCTATTTTAGAGATAGTATAGCCCAATGGTTTCCCTTTTCTCTTTTTTTAACAGCAGAATCACTTTTAATCCACATAGAGTCTTAGCCTATATTTCAATATAAAATATGTAACACTCACATTTATTTTATAACAAAAATTTAAACCATTTAATTATCAAAAATTCCATCAATAAAAATAATTAGGTACTTTGGATAAACACAGATATTTGAAATATTTATTTCCTAGTGAAATTTGCCATTTATATTCAATCTATTTCTTAATTTTTTGGTTACCCATTGAGTAAATGTGAAATATAACACATTTGATGTGTGAATTCTTTTGTTGTTTTTACTTTTTCTTTTTGAAATTTCAAAGCAAATATTTATACAATCCCAGATTTAGTCCAATAAAAGAGGTAAGAAAACTGGGGATCATGGTGGTCAAATCACTTGCCTAATGACACAAGGGAGGGCTAATTCTTCTGAGTCTCAGGGTAGTGACTTATTATCCTAACTTTTTCCAAAAACGCCACCTTGACTCTCCGGAACGAAATCATTCATTCATTCTCACTGTGCTTCTTCTTTATATCTCTCCCTTGGACTATCAAAAAGTAACTGCATATACGTTCATGTCACCATCGATTTTTCCATTGCAGGAGCAGCAGAAAAGAGTTCTAAGCATGGTGCTGAAGACAAGACTCAGATCATTATCACAGCCATGAAAGAAAGGATGAAGGTCAGGGAGAAAAACAGGCCAGAAGTATTTGAAGTAATTCAGGAAATGTTTCAGATTTCTAAAGAAGATTTTGTGCAGTACACAAAGGCAGCAAAACAGAGTGTGCTGGATGGGACATCTAAGTGGTCAGCCAAAATAACTATTACAGGTAAAAAAAAGAAGACTCTTCTTTAAAATTTTATTTCCACAATGAGATATTTATGTGTCTTAGAAATCACTGTTAATAATAATTATAGATAGAATGAAAAGAAATATTTTCAACCTTGACATTATGGTGCCAGAAGTCTTATTGGTATTTCAAAATTCTAAAATATATACTAGATAATTGGAATAATTTCAGTCTGTGTCGTGTTCAAATCAAAAGCTCTTCCAGAGGGAGAACGTTTCTATTTTCAAATATATTCAATACCCTGCAGTTTATAAGAGATTAGCTTTGTTGCTGTCTGCCACTGGTAAATTATAAAAGTAGACAATAATCTCTTCACTTTTTCTTTTAATGAGAAAACAAATACCGCTGTACTTACTCCTAGTTCAATATCCCTCATCCATCTGATCGGTCAGTCAAGCAATTTGAGTTCAGTGACGTTTAGTGATTCGAACTTCTAAAGTCACTTGTGTTGTTAACCACAAGTACGTACATTTCCCGTTAACATTTACCAAGCCTCCTGACTGACTCATACTGTATTTACAAGGCAAAATGAAGATGCTTGTTTTACTGGGTTTAGTTGATCAATACTAACAGCAAACTCATAAATCAATCCATTTTAAGTCACGGACTTTTTGCATGCTATATGTTCATCTTTATTTCTCTATACATGTTTACATTAATATGTGTATAAATATTAAAGGTGAAAACAAATATTAGTCTAAGGAAGATATTAATGTTCAGTGTATTCATTCTTTTATTTTAAAAACTTTTTTAAAATCCTGTTTGTCACGAGAATGAAAGCAATGAGGATACAGCTGCAAACTCAAGGGACAAAGTGATAGAAAATTTTTTCTTCATAATTCTATAGATCTTATATAGTACTTATTCTGTTATCATTTTTTTGTTTGTTTTGGTTTGTTCCAGTGGTTTCTGCTCAAGGCTTGCAGGCAAAAGACAAAACAGGATCAAGTGACCCATATGTTACAGTTCAAGTTGGAAAGAACAAAAGAAGGACTAAAACAATTTTTGGAAACTTGAATCCAGTATGGGATGAGAGGTTTTATTTGTGAGTATACAATGTAAAACTATTACAAATATTAAAATATTTGAGATAATTTAAAGACGGCATGCAAAGCATACAAGTAATAATTGTCTCATTTATTTTAATAATCTCTTATGCCTATTTAATACTCTTATAATAGTTATTATTTATTCTTTATCTTTGAAAGCAAGTGAATAAAAAGAGTATTTTTAAAAAAGGCACAAGGAAGAAAATTGGGGTGACTTTGCAGGAGAAAAAATTCAGAACATGATTTAAAACTTGGGTATGACCCAACATAGCTGAAGAGTTGATTCAACAATATCTTGCCCTCTGAAGATTTATGAGTGAAGACAACAAAAATAACTTCTCATCACCAGGCCCATCACTTGGGGTGGGGCCGCACCTACGGCAGGCCATAGTGATGAGATGGTTGATGATAACTTTCATGACCTCTGATTTTCTGGTGGGCATTCATTTTTAAATCTCGTATCTTGCACTGAATAGTAAGAAATCATTTTTCTGTCAAAGATTTTTTTTGTTTTCACCAATCCTTATACTCAGAGAGACATAAAATGACATCCAATCACTGTTTGGTAGATATAAAAACAGTGGGTTTAAAGGTAATCCTTCTTTCTTCCGTCCTCTCTTAGCTAACGGCTTCAACATTGATCTTCCTTAACATGCTAAGTAAGCAAATCCAGCACATACAACTTGTTTGGGAATGTGGGTAATAATCGTAAGAATTACTGAGTTTTTCACTAAATAGACAATCTATAAGTGGTAACTTTGGTGAAGGGTAGGAGAGTACAAAATACTGGGGAAGCCAGCACAACTTGTCCAAGACAAGCTTATGGAAGCTCCATAGACACATCCAAACTCCCTGAGGGACCAACTTACTGGGCTGAGGGCTGTGGGGACCGCGGTCTCGGGGAACATCTAGCTCAATTGGCATAAAATAGTTTATAAAATAAATGTTCTACATTCTACTTTGGTGAGTAGCCTGTGGGGTCTTAAAAGCTTGTGAGTGACCATCTAAGATACTTCACTGGTCTCACCCCTTCGGTAGCAAGGGAGAATGAAGAAAACTAAAGACACAAGGGAAAGATTAGTCCAAAGGACTAATGTACCACAACTACCACACCGTCCACCACACTGAGCCCAGTACAACTAGATGGTGCCTGGCTACCACTACCTACCACTCTGACAGGGATCACAATAGAGGGTCCGGACAGAGTTGGAGAAAAATGTAGAACAAAATTCTAACTCACAAAAAAAGACTAGACTTACTTGCCTGACAGAGACTGGAGAAACCCTGAAAGTATGGCCTCTGGACACCCTTTTAGTTCAGTAATGAAGTCACTCCTGAGGTTCACCCTTCAGCCAAAGATTAGACATAAAACAAAATGAGACTAAAGGGGCACACCAGCCCAAGGGCAAGGACTAGAAAGCAGGAGGGGACAGGAAAGCTGGTAATCGGGAACCCAAGTTCGAGAACGGAGAGTGTTGACATGTAGTAGGCTGGTAGCCAGTGTCGTGAAACAATGTGTGTACTGTTTAATGAGAAGCTAGTTTGTTCTGTAAACCTTCATCTAAAGTACAATAATAATGATAAAAAATACTGAGTTTTTTATACATATGTGCTAAGGAAGGCAGTGTTAAGAAATAGGTTTGGAAATCAGTTGGGACCAAATAACAGAAGGTAGGGTGTAAAGAGTTACAGAGTTTAGATAGTTTCTCCCTTCAGACTGATGGGAAAGCTTACCCTAACATTCCTTTGTTTGTAACAGAAAACCAGAAGTCTATCAGTAGTCACAAATTCAAATTCCTTAATAGGGTCAAGTAAATGAATAAAGCCGAATAACGGCCACAGAGGTGAGAGAGAGAACCATGGAAAACTGTAGATCAAGTGACTCTCGGGCTAGAGACAACCCCATCGCCCTACAGTCATGGAGATGCAAGTAAATGAATAAAGC
>NW_004443966.1:414539-437070 GCF_000243295.1 Trichechus manatus latirostris
GACAACCCCATCGCCCTACAGTCATGGAGATGCAGTGCGGCTAGTGCTTCCCGTTCCTCAGGAGAAGCTGAAAATTTGAATTTTTAAAAACAGCTTTAGTGAGGTAAAATTGACATAAAATAAAGTCTACCTATTTTAAAGTATATGATTTGTTAAGTTTTGATATATGTATACTTCCATGAAATCATCACCACAGAATAATGAACATACCCATCACCCCCAAAAGGTTCTTTATGCGTCCCTTCCACCTCCTCCCATGCTGAGGCAATCACCGATCAGCTTTCTAATGCTACAGAATACTGTTTTTTTTCATTTTACAATTTTACATAAATGCAATCATGCAGTATATATTCTTCTTTTGTCTGCTTTTATTCACTCAGCATTATTACTTATAGATTTGTCCATGCTATAGTGTGTATCATTACTTCATTTCTTTTTACTGCTGGGTAACATTCCATTGTATCAATATATCACAGTTTGTTAATACATTCACATGTTGATGGACTTTTGAGTTGTTTATAGTTTTTGACCTTTCAAAATAAAACTTAGGAAATTTGTGTACACATCTTTGTATGGATGTATGTTTTCATTTCTCTTAGATAAATACATAATAGAAGAATAGCTAGATCGTATATTAGAAGAATGTTTAATATTTAAGACATTGATAAAATATTTTCCAAAATCATTGTACCATTTTAAATTTCCACCAAATATGAGTATGAGAGTTCCAGGTCATAGACATCCTCACCAACATTTGGTAAGATCAGTCTTTTTAGTTTAAATAGATGTGTAATGGTATCTCATAGTGGTTTTAATTTACATTCTCTTACTAATGATTTTGAGCATCTTTTCAAGTGCTTATTTGTTAACCATTTATCTTCTTTGGTGAAGTGTATTTTCAAATCATTTGCCCATTTTTTATTGCTTTTTGTTTTGTTTTCTTATTATTGAATTTTGAGGGTTCTATATTCCAGATAAAAGCCCTTTATCAGTTATACAATTTGAAAATATTTTTTCTCCTTTGGTATCTTTTCTTTTCATTCTTTAACAATGTTTTCCAAAGAGGAAAATATTTTAACTTTAACAAAGTTAAATTTATTAATCTGCTTTTTTTATAAATCATAGTTTTTAAACAAGAAAGCTTGCCTAACCCAAGGTCATAACGTTTTTCTCCTGTGTTTTATTCAAGAGATTTTATAGCTTTAGGTTTGCATTTAGGTCTATGATCTATTTTGAGGTGATATAGTACACATTATAGATCCCAGTTCATTTGTTTGCATATGGATACTCAATTATTCCAGCACCATTTTTTGGAGGCACTATCCTTTCTCAATTAAATTCCTTTTGCACCTTTGATAAAATTCAGCTCCCCATATACATGTGTTGGAATCCACCAGCCGCTCCTTGGAAACCCTATGAGGCAGTTCTACCCTGTCCTATAGGGTCACCATGAGTCAGAATCGACTCTATGGCAACAGGTTTTATTTTTGGTATATGTGTGTGAGTCTACTTCTAAACTCTTTATTCTATCTGTTCCACTGGTCTATTTGTCTGTTTTTATGCCAATACCATACAGTCTTAATTACTGTGGCTTTACAATAAGTCTTAAAATCAGGTAGTATTAGTACTCCAACTTTCTTTTTTTTTTTAAGTTATTGTGGCTTTTTTTGTTGTTAGGTGCTGTGGAGTTGGTTCTGACTCACAGCAATTCTACATACAACAGAATGAAACACAACCCGGTCCTGCGCCATCCTCATAGTATATGAGGCTTTTTTGGTAGAAAATGATTAACTGATTCTAAAATTGCAATACCAAAAAAAAAAAACAAAAAAAAAAAAACCATTGCCATCGAGTCGATTCCAACTCATAGCGACCCTGTAGGACAAAGTAAAACTGCCCCATGGGGTTTCCAAGGCTGTAATCTTTAAGGAAGCAGACTGCCACATCTTTGTCCTGCAGAGCCATTGGGTGGGTTCGGACTGCCAATCTTTCAGTTAGCAGCCTAGTGCTTAACCACTCTGCCACCAGGGCTCCTAAAAAATTGCAGTAAGGCAACCAAATTTCATCAGGATTTTCTTGGTAGAAAATGATTACCAAAAAAGTCTTATGACATTTGGTTGCCTTATTGCACTGGCTGAGTCTTCCAGTACAATATGGAATCGGCGTGGTAAGAGCAGGCATCCTAGCCTTATTCCCAATCTTAAGTGGAAAACACTCCTTTCCTGTTTAACTGTGACACTGCACTGTGGTTTTCTTCGAGATGGTTGCAGGGTATGGTGCCCCTTTGCAGTGAGTGATTTGGTCTTTGGTCCTTGTTCTGCGAGTAGGACCACAACTGAGGCCAATAAGTGAAGGCCGACCCCACTAAGAGGGATCACCTGGGGGCCATGCTCACTAAGCCTCCCAGGATAAGGTCTGCCCTTGCAGCGTGCCACATGAGCTTTGGGGTATAAAAATGGCAGCTGAGGCCCTGGGGAGGGATCTCCTGCGCTGTGGTGCTCGTGGGCAGCGCAAGTAGCATTAAGCTTACAGCCCACTTAAGTAGACTTACCTGGCCACGGGGAGACTGGCAGCAGGTAGGCTGTCACTGTGGCCAGGTAGAGGGCTTACATGGAAGAATTTTTTATATCCACCAGGACGGCTTCCAGAATCCCAGGGGAAATCTGCAGTCATATAACTCTTCATTTCCACCCAAACAGCTTTTGAGCCGTGGGGACTGCTCACCTGTTGTATGCTGTCCACTTCTTGTTGTAAGTAATAAAAGCTCCTAGCCATACGCTAACGTGCGTTCAGGCTCTGATCAGAAGAGCATGATGTTTCAGGAGCAATCCGTGTTAGTGACGCGCACACTTCTAACGGCCTCCTGGCTATCTGGAGATCGGGTACGGCCTGTGAGTAACATGCGCTTTGGGCATGTTGTCTTACCGACTTGGCGGAGTCAAACAGGATTCGATAGCACTGAAGCAGTTTGGGAAAGTAAGGGTTACCCCTCCACTTTTCTTTCAGGGTGGAGACGTCAGCCCAGGGGATAAAAGGTTTGAATTTCTGGAGGAGCTGGTTGGAAGACATGGTGAGGATAGACGTGAGGTTGCCCGTCAGATCACTGAAGCGGCAGTGGACGTTTGGCTAAGTGGGGGTATTCCCAAGGTTGTTTGAAGGGTTCCTGGGGTGCAGATGGCCAGAGGCTATGACCCCCCTCAGGACCCTGCCCTTCTTCTGCAGCTTTCTCGTGGAGGACTATCTGGTTGTAAATTTGGGAGAAATGCTGCTTAGAGGGAGGCCCTGGGAATTAAAAAGGGACAGCTCCAAGAAAGAGAAGAAAACCTGCAGATTCTGGCAGTAAGGGAAAAGAAAAGTTTGTGTTGGGGTGATGACTTTGGTTGTGGCTATGGGTAATGGATAAAATGAAAGTGAGAGACGAACTGAGTTTAGATTCTGCAAGCTGAGAGAAACAGCACTAGCTTCAGGGCCCTTTCCAAAGGGAAAGACTCTGCTGAAAAAAGGTTGGGGGTGGTGGTGGAGGGTAGAGGATAAAGGGGAGAGTGGAAAGGAGCTCTTTCCAGTGAGGTGGAAATTTGTAAATGATTGTTAAAAATGTGATGAATGGTTCAGCCTGGGAGTGGACAGCCCAGTAAAACCAAATGGGACTAATGAGGTACAGTAGTCCAGTGACAAGGGCCAGAAGGCAGAAGGGGACAAGGAAGCTGGTGATAGGGAACCCAAGGTTGAGTAAGGATATTGTTGATGTGTTGTGAGATTGTTAACCATTGTCATAGGGCAACATGTGTAGTAACTGTTAAATGAGAAACTATTTTGTTCTGTAAGCCTTCATCTTAAGTGAGAATAGCAGCACAATTGGAAGAGCATAGTCAATGTCACTGAACTGTGCATGTAGAAATTTTTGAAATGGTGTATCTTTGGCTATGTGTATTTTCACCAAAAAAAAAGGTTGAGAAGTTAGAGGGTTGACATGTTGTGGGGTTGTTAACCAATGTCATAAAACAATATGTGTACTACTGTTTCATGAGAAACTATTTGTTCTGTAAGCCTTCACCTGAAGTACAATTAAACAAAAAAAAAAAAAAATGTGATGAATGAAGTAGCCATTACCAGAGACTGGGTGCAGAAACCATTGCTGGGTTTCCACTGTTAAAAAGGCCTAAGAAAGCCCTTTCTGCTTACAGCCAGTTGAGAGGAATTTAAAAAGCCAGAAGACAAAGGTAACCAGGAGAACCCTTGTTGAAATAGCTGGAGGCAAGGGCAGGAGGAGTAAGTCAATCAAAGTGACTGACAAGGAGCCAGGAACCTGGGCCCCTTATAAATGAGAAAAATGGTTCTAGTGGAAAACAGGAGTTTGGATACAAACTGAGAGATTTAAACTAACTTTCTGTGAAATGTTTAGGAAAAAAATGTTAATATATTTTAGAAAGAGAAAATATACTGCGGAAAACATTTTGCTTGCTTGTATGTAAAAGTAGAAGCAATGTCGAGTCCGCCCTTCATGCCAGTACTGACTGGATTTACTAAAAAGAGAACGAGGTTCACCAGGAAACCACAGGTGCTTGTTTCAGTACAATAGCCCTGTGTGGAGAGTAGATGAAGTAGCCCTGGTGGTGCAGTGGTTAAGAGCTCGGCTGCTGACCAAAAGGTCGGCAATTCGAACCCAGCCGCTGCTCAACGGGAGAAAGATGTCCAATCTGCTTTTACAAAGATTACAGCCTTGGAAACCCTATGGGCCAGTTCTACTCTGCCCTATAGCGTCACTATGAGTTGGAATTGACTTTGAGAGCAATGGGTTTGGTTTTTTTGGTTTGGGTTTGGAAAGTAGATGGGAGGCTTCGGTGGAAGGGAACTCCATCCAGCCAAAGACTGAAAACTTTGAAGTTGAAAATTTGCTAACTAAGCCTCCAGTGATGAGGCTTGATTGCTTGCCCACGTGGCGTGCTAGTGGGCTTTAGGGTATAAAAATGTCTGGCCGAGGACTGTAGGCGTCTCAGCTGTGGTGCAGATGGGCAGCACATGTAGCGTTAAGCTTACAGCTCACCTAAGTGGACCCACCTGGCCAGGAGGTGGCCAGCAGTAGGTAGGCTTCCGTTGTTTCCCTTGCCCAAAAAGCCAGGCAGAGGGCTTGCATGGAAGAGTTGCCTGGAATTTCTTTTTTGGAAGGTTTTTAAATACAAATTTAGTTTTTCATTGAAGAGATATTCAGGTTATCCTTTTTTTTTCTTTTCTTGAGTGAGCTTTGGTAATTTGTGCCTTTCAATTAATTTGTCCATTTCATCTAAGTTGTTGACTTTACTGCTATAAAATTGTTCATAATATTCCTTTACCGTTCTTTTACTTAACTTCAGACGTTATAGTGATTGTAATCATGTTTCCTCTTTTTATCTGATCTGGTTAATATACCTTTTTTTTTTTTCTCTGACTTGCCTAGTTAGAGATTTGTCTTTATTCATTTCACTGATCTCAAAGAACTAACTTTTGGTTTCACTTATTTTCTCTATTGCTCGTTTGTTTTCTATTTCATTAATTTTTTTCTACTTTAGGTGTAAATTGCTCTTGTTTTTTAGTGTCTACAGTGGAAACTGCTTTCACTGAGTTGAGTATTTTCTTCTTTTCTAATATAAGCATTAATTATGACAAATTTTCCTCTACGTACTATTTTAGCAGCATCCCATAAGCATTGATATGTTGTGTTTTATTTTTCATTTAAAAACTTCCTAACTTCTTTGTCTATTTTGACCTGTGGTTTGTTTAGAAGTGTGTTTACTGCATTTCCAAATAAGGAAACCAGAGGTCTTTCTGTTATTCATTTCTAATTTAATGTCTTTGCAATCAGAGAACATACTTTGTTTGACTTGAATCCTTTCAAATTTATTGAGACTTGTCTTATGTTCCAGAATGTGGTCTATCTTGGTAAATGTACTACGTGCACTTAAAAAGAATTTGTGTTCTGCTGTTGGTTAGGGTATTCCATAAATGTCAATAAAATCAAGTTGGTTATTAGTGTTGTTCAGATTGTCTATATCCTTACTGATGTTCTCTCTGCTTGTTTTATAAATTATTGAGGGGGGGATATTGAAACATATAACTATAATTGTCGATGTTTCCATTTCTCCTTGCAGTTCTTCCAGCTCTACAAGCTGTTATTAGGTATATAAAGGATTAGAGTCCCTTGGTCCTCATGACAAATTGACTCCTTTATCATTATGAACTTCTTTGTCCCTGGTAATATTATTTGTTCTGAAATCTACTTTATCTGATATTAATAATGCTTTCATTAGTATTAGTATGGTGCATCTTTTCCCACCCTTTTACTTTTAAAATTGTCTTTATATTTGAAGCATGTTTTTTGTAGGAAGCATATAGTTAGGTCTTGATTTGTTATCCAACCTAACTAAGCGAACTTTTAATTTGGGTACTTAGACCACTTGCATTTAATATGATTATTGACATAATTAGGTTTAAATCTATCAAAATATATCATTTATTTGTTTACTATTAATCGTGTCTCTTCTTTGTTCCTTTTTTAAATTTCTTTTGAATTAATTGAATATTATGATTCCATTTTATCCTCTTTATTTAATTATTAGCTATAACAATGTTTTATTATTTTAGTGCCTGCTGTAGCTGTTATGGAAACCCTGGTGGCCGTAGTGGTTAAGAGTTCAGCTGCTAACCAAAAGGATGGCAGTTCCAATGCACCACATGCTCCTTGAAAACCCTATGGGGCAGTTCTACTCTGTCCTATAGGGTCGCTATGAGTCAGAATCAACTGGGTAGCAATGGGTTTGTTTTTTTGTTTTTTTTTTTTTGGTTTAACTCTTACAGTATACTTTTTTTAAGTTGTAACACTCTACCTTCAAGTGATATTGTACTACTTCACATGTAGTATGAAAACCTTACAATAGCATGTATCTGTTTCTCTCCTCATCTTCGTGGTATTTTGTCATATATTTTGCTTTTGCCTATGTTATCAACCCCAAAACACATTGCTATTGTTTTTATTTAAGCAATTATGTGTCTTTTAAAAAGATTTAAATAAAAAGAATAAAGTCTTATAAAATTACCCACGTAGATACCGTTTATGGTTTTCTTCACAGCTTTCTGTATATCCATATTTCTGATATCTTTCACCTTTCGCCTAAATAACTTCTTTTAACATTTCTTATAATGCAAGTCTGCTAGTGATGAATTCTTTCAGCTTTTATAAGTCTGAAAAGTTTTTATTTTAGTTTCAAAATATTTAATATTTTTTAAGAAAGAACTTGTTTTTGCTATTTTTAAGAAAACTTGCTTTTGCTAGCTATAGTACTATGAAAGAAAAAACCCATTGGCCATTGAGTCGATTCTGACTCATAGCAATCCTACAGGACAGAGTATAACTGCCCCATAAGGTTTTCCAAGGTGCAGCTGGTGGATTCGAACTACCGACCTTTTGGTTACAGCCCAACGCTTAGCCACTGCACCACCAGGACTCCATCTTCCAGTACTGTAGGTTTTTGTTTGTTTCGTTTTTTAAACTTGTAGTACGATAGGTTTTGTTCTGTTTTGTTTAGAATGTGCTTTAAAGATATTGTATCACTCTTTGTGCTTGCGGTGTTTTCAATGAGAAATCTGCTATCATCTTTATTTTTATTCATCTCTATATAGTTTTTTTTCTCCTAGTGCTTTAAACACTTATTTTATTTATGCTATTTGATGATGAGGTGCTTTAGTATGATTTTCTCATTTCTTTGCTTGGGATTTGTTGAGCTACTTGGGTCTGTCAGTTTGTAGTTTTCTTCAAATGTGGAAACTTTTTGACCATTACTTCTTTATTTTTTTTCTGATCCCCCTTCCTTGGAGGGCTCTACTTATATTAGGTCTCTTAAAGGTGTCCCATAGTTGATTGATGCTTCTCTCTCTCTCTACTCTTTGTTTCATTTTGTATAGTTTGTATTTTTAATTTAAGTTTATTAACCTTTTCTTCTGTAATGTATAATCTGCTACTAATCCAAAAGCCACTATATTTTTCATCTCATGTACTGTAGTTTCCAGCTTCAAAATTCAGACTGCATCTTGTTTTTCTTTTTACATATTCTATGTTGTTACTTAACTTTTTAAACATATGTAATACAGTTAGAATAACTGTTTTGATGTCTTTGCCAATTTTGATATATGTGTCAATTTTTGGTCAGTTCTGATTTTTTTTTTTTCTCATTATGTATATGTACTTCTACTTTGCATGCCTGGAATTTCATACTGTAGGCGAGACATTGTTAATATTACCTGGGTGAGTAGTGGGTGTGTTTGTGGTCCTATAAATATTCTTGAGCTTTTTTTCTGTGAGAAGTTAAGTCATATGGAAACAGTTTGATTCTTTTGGCTCTGGCTTTTGAAATTTGTTAGGGGGGAATGGAATAGTGGTTAGTCTCAGACTAATTCCCCACTCTTTAGGTGTGACTCTTCTATGTACTCTGCCTAATAATTCATGAAGTGGTGAGGTTTTCTCATTTGTATGTGGAAAATAGGCACTTCTTGTGGCCATGGGTGAATTCTTGGCATGGTTAGACCTTGAGAAATCAGCTGAGTACTGTTACATGCATGTTGTGATGAAACTCCCCAAGAGCACAGTAAGAACCATCAAAAAGGATTAGGATATCTCTGGTCCTTGTTACTCCCTCTTGACTAAAATAGAAAGTCTGTAAGTCTGAATATAATAAACAATAAAATAAAACATGCCAAACAAAGTACAACAGCTAGAGGTATTTGACTCACAGTTTGGCAGTTGCAATCAGGAAATAAATCATCCATCCAAAGGAAAGCAGTGGTAGAAACATTTAGTTTTTCAACTCTGCAATGGGTTCCCCTTGAGAAAGCAGCTGAGTACTCATAACAGCATGCATACGAGGCAACAGCCCAAGCACAGGGTAAGAAATACCCAAAATCGTTAGATGCGACCGTTCCTGTTGCTTACCTGGGCGAGGACTAGTACCTGTTCCCACCAGACAGGCTAGAAAGCCTCATTATTCATGCGTACACAGACAAGTACACAGAGTTTAAATATGAATTATTTGTATTCTAGTTGGTAGTTTTTATCTTACTATGCTGTGAGCCCCTTTTTTTCTTTTTGATAGGAGGCATTGTCTACACTGGCAATAACAATATATCTATTTTTAAAGCAACTTTATTTTCAAGGAAGAAGAAATTTAAATCTATATGCAATGCATGGAGAGTGTTACCCATATAATAAGCCAGAAAAAAGTCCCATTTCCTGTTTCAATGAGACATGGAGCAGTAAAAATGTATAGATAGACAGATTGAACATAATTTTTTTGCAAGATCCTGTATTTTACTGACAAAATACTTGAGTTTTAGCTGAAGTTAAATTTATAATTATTTTTCATGAGTCTTCTAAAATTTCAAAAATGAATGCCAAAATTTTCTTTAACCTTAATTCTCTTTGTTGCCAGTTTTCTAAACTCTAAGATTCTGTTCTGATTATACAGGTTCTATATCCCTAGTTCCAGAAAATAACTATTTTGAAGCTACCAGGGCATGTTTTTACTTTTCCATGAAAATGACTTGAGAATTACAAATTTATCTTTTCATTAGAAGGGGTCCCTTTTGCAGGAGGAAGTAAGCTCATCGTGAATTTCTGTGCAGATTTTGAAAAATGCCAACATATCATAGATGACCTCATCCATGCCGCCCAGTATTTTGGCTCTTTGGCCCTGTGTCACTGGGGTGTAAAAATGTGTCTTAACGTTCTGAAAATGTCCTATTAATAGTGGGGATTTGGTTTGCATCCTGGGAAATGTAATTAACTTCTGAGCTCTAGTTTTCTAATCTGAATAATTTGGATAATAGTATGTATTTCACTGGGTTGTTATATTTGCTGAGATAATGTATATAAATCTCACGGTACTTGTTAAGCATTAAAAATGACAATTATATTATTATCATTATTAACATTAATAACATGATCACATCACTTGTGTTGAGAATCTGAACTTTACAACAAACATGATAACAATATTCTCATGTCAGAAAAGGCTCCACGCTAAATAGTAAGGCTGAGAGAGAGCCAATGAACAGGGTGCTATATAAAGAAAGCACTGTTAAAATAAGAACTAGTGAACTGAGGGTCGGACAAAGGATCTGAGAGAGAGTTTTATCCAACTCCCTCATTCTATTAAGTGATAAAATCAAAGCTCAGATGGGTAAAAGTAGAACAAAGACTACAAAGAAGTCTTATGCAGGCACAAATAGAAGTTCCCCTCTATGCAGCCACAAACAGGATATAAGTAGAAATAAGGAAGTGTGTTTTTTGCACTTCCAAACTCTTACTTTGAAAAAGTGCTGTTGACCTACACAAAGCAGGCAATCAAATCTGCTCAGATGAAAATGCAATTGAAATCAGTTTTCAACCTTGGGATTTGAGTTGAAAGCCTAATTGTTGCCCTATTAATGCACTTTGATGCCCTTCAGAAATTAATGCTAAGTAATTTCAATTACCATTGGTTAAAAGTTTATAACTTTTATCTTCAAAAGACCACGGCTGTTGTGTGACTCTAGAATAGGGGACTCTGGAGAGTGTTGCAGGGAACAGAGCATGACTGATTGAACCTTTGAAGACCTCTGGGCTAGGAGAGCTGTAAACATGTATCTGATTTTTAAAATACCACATGAGGATTAATTAAGATAATGTATATGAAAGTGCTTTGAAAATTATAAAGTATTACGTAAGTCTAAGGTGCTCATTATCTTTGCTCTTTGATCTTAAGTTGTATAGTTGATCATTTCATGATTAATTATGACATTTGATTTCACTTCCCTGTGCTACAGATAATGACATTTTTTACGCTTATCATAAACCATTCCCTCAGAAAGGAGAGGAATATGTCTCAGTGGACTCTGAGGAGAAAATGGTAGCATAGTCTCATTTGAATGCAAAATTTTGAAGTTAGGAGAGTTATATTTTGTGTATTTCAATACTACATTTTCTAAAGGGCTCTATAGTTGATATATAGTTGAAATTCTCTAGATGAAAATTCTATATTTAAAAAAAATGAGTGTCTCGTTTTCATTAACTTCTGAAATAAAAACACAGTTTAGTGCAGATCCCCTCCTGGAGGGGAGGTAGCTCATGAAGGTAATAGCAGGGAGGGGAGGTAGCCCTTGAAGGTAATAGCAGCGATGTGTTGATTATACTTTGTAATTGGTATTAACCAATAGAGTCAAGAATTATGTTGAGAATATAAAGCTAGTCAGCACAATGCCTGCTATAGGAGTACAAACATGCCCTCATTTACTTATGGTAGTACTGAAGAGCAAGGCCAGTGGTGTTTAAGCGTTCTGCCTATGTAATTGACAACCAGCTCCACTTGGTTAGGGGCAATTACAACTCATTTCCACCTGCATTTCCTGAGTGCCCATTTTATGCAAGACACTGTGTCAGGTGTCATGGAGAGTACTGACAAAGAGATTCCATAATCTATCTAAAAGCTACCTGGTCTAGAAGCTTATAAACTGAGTTCCAGTCCTGGTCTGGCTTTAGCATGCCTCTTGACTTCCAGGAAATCCCTTAGCCTCTTTGAATCTCAGTTTCACAGCTGGGAAATATGACTAAAAGTTATTCCCCATCCTGACTCAATAAAGTTGTTGTCAGAGTCAGTAATAAAGGCTCTTTTCACACTTAAGCCCGTAAAATCAATGCTGTTGCTTTGGAGGCTTGATTCCCTGGGCCTTCTGGAAGTCTATGTCTACCCTGTTCATTCACAGCCACCAGAAGGGATGGCGCACAGAGAAGGCCTCAGGCCCATGGCTTCCCACTGTGTCAGGTGCTGTTCAGTCAAGGCCGAGTATGAATTCAGCATAAACTAAGCTCTATAGGAGACAGCTTATTTAAATACTGTAATTAAGTAAAAATAACTGCATGGCACAGCACGCTAATATTTTTAAATGACAGCCTGAATGGAACCAAGCCTTTGATTTATTGCCTAGATTAGTAGCCCAGCCCTTTCCTAGTCTACATGGAAGGAAGCACTTCCTCAGCTGTCTGAACCAGCTTACAATGATGGTATCAGCATCAGTAAGTCATTTGTCACAGAAGAGGGTCCTCACAATTGTCTAAGATCATAACGAGTTGTGAAGGCGTCTAGTCATACTTCATAAGGTTAGAATTTTTTATACTAATCATTGTTTGTGTTGTGAATATGCCTGGCACTAGGGAGATAAAACAACCAATATTGCCTTTCACTTAGTAAATGAGATCGAGCCATTACCCGTCCACACACAGAAAAGCTAGTAGAATAGCATTTACTTCATCACTGCTCCAAACCAGAACTTCAGAGTTTTGTAATAGGGAGCTGAAGGGAGTTGTCAAATGAGACCCAGAGTGAATTTCATGAAATACGAATTCAGGGTTATCCAAGAGACTTAATTTACAGCTTTCAAATCATAAAACACTTAAATAGGAAAGATTCATAGAGACAGCACGATAATACCCTGTCAGCAGAGAGGCAAGGTGCCATAAACTTCACTTACTTTTAAACTGAGGGCCAAGCAGAATTCAAACGAAATCCCCCAAATCTTTAGGGAGCTATTAGATTACAAACAACCCTTGGAACAAGGAATCTCTCCTGGTGGGAAGAAAGAGAATCCCCTGCACTAAACTAGTTAATGGAAAAGGCATTGGGAGGGAACAAATTTCCCTATATGTGTAAAAATGGCTTGGGGGCAGCTCTGACCTCATCTCTCTTCACTAGGGGGAGGGAAAATCAAGATCAACAGCCCAAGGCTGATTCCTGTGAGGTGGAGATCAGACATGCCTCCTCTCTCTGCTATCTTTACCCATTCTGACACCAAATGTCCCTCCCTACTTCTCTGCTGGGTTCAATAACTCATTGCAATGGCCACAGAGAACTCACAGACCATACTCACGATTATGGACTTTATCAGAGAAGTAACAGGTTACAGTTCAGGCTCAGGAACACTCAAGGATACAGTTCTTCCATCAGGATAGCCTTCTTCCCAACCGTGCTCACAGGCATGAATCCCCTTGGCCCTAGGCCTCTGTCCAAAGTCACTCAGCTTTCTCTCTCCACGGGCCAGGAAGTGCACCACACTGTCTCCTGCGACCTGGGGCCCCTGCCGCCTTTAGTGTTACGGCTTTCTGTCTCCATTCTCGGTGCAGAGATCCTGTGTTCAAAGGACTTGGTGCCTCCTGGCTTTTCTTCATAGGTAGTGGTGGAATCTTCTCTATCCTGTCTCTGGGGTGGCTTATTTCAAGCCCAGTGGGATGGCAGAAGTAACCAGTTCCTTTGGTGGGTCACAATTACCATATCTGCACAGGCCCCCCCCCCCCATCAATCACTTGGGTGAGAGTTACAAGACCATGGCTAGGAAGGCCACACAAAAGCCATCTATGGCACAGCACGCCACCCCCTGGCTTTTCTAGCCATGGTTCTTTTATACTTGGAGGATAACTTCCCCCTCCGAATCATTTTACTAGTCCAAAACAGTCATTAATTAGTCCAGCAGGTAGGGCAAAGAGTCCTCAGGGTGAGGTTGTTCAGGTACCAGCTATTCAGATCTGCTGCAGATGTCCATCTGATCTCGTCAGGCTCTCCAAAAGTCATCTCGACTTCACCCTCTCTGGTGTCTGACAAAATTCCACTGAGAGAAGATTATTCCCTTGCTCTGAGCCTCACAACGTATTAGCATAAGCAAAACATTTAAGGGATTTAGGTTCCACCACTGTACTGGAGGCCAGCAGTGCTCCCCTCTTGGTCCACTCTTTCACACTGATAGCTTCTACAATTAAGTCTTTACAATCACAATTAACCCTGTTAACAATCAACACTCACAACTGAATCATATAATCCCATCAACATCTTCACCCTCTCTTCCCTGGACCCATCAGGAAAAGAGGAATCTATTCAGTGGGAATCATCCCTTGTCCCCCTCATTTAATGTAAGCACACCCACGAAGGTATGTAAGCCAGCTACTTCATGCCTTTATCTCCCACCCTCCCATTTTAGTTAGCCAATGTTTAAATTACCCATCCCTATCAAACCAGTACTCTCTGAGAAGACAAGCATGTTCTTTGGTCTTGAAGACTCTTCTGTTCCAGTTGGAACTTTGAGCATCTGCATCCACAAGCAAAGTCCAGTCCAGAGCAAGCCATCAAATTGCAGCAATCTACACACACTGATGGTGTTAAACAACTTTCTTTTCATTGGGGTGAGTTCTGGTCAGCTCATCCCTAGCCATCCAAGCTAAGTCATAATGGGCTCCAGAGTTCACACATAACTTCGGGCACTTCAGACAGCACTTTCACACTCATCCCTAGGCCCCTTGGGCTAGGTCAGTGGGTTCCACCCATAAACTTCAGGAGTCCAACAACTTCTTTTACTTCTGACCAGCCAGCCCTTCCTCCCACTCTCCCCTGTGGGCTAGGTCAACGGGTGCCAGTGGAACATGTCCAAACTCAGCCCGTCTCTTCATTGCTATTCTTCCCCACTTCCACTCACTGAGTGGACCCAGGGAGTCACCACAAGCGAGCAGACCAAGCTGTCTACTCGCTGGCTCCCTTTAACTTCCAGTACTGAAAGGGGGCTCCTTCTGATGGACAATGACTTTTCCTGCCTCAATGAATCCAACAGCAAACTGCTTGCTCAAAATTAAAAAAGCAAAATACTTTTTCTTTTTTCCTTCTGCAGGCCCTGCCTTCAAGTGCAAATCTCCAGTTCTCTCAGCTGTTTTGGGTGGTTCTGCATGTCTTTTCAAATGCAAAATCCAGGTGGGGCTGAGGTTTTCCTCCTAAACTGCCACACTATACACAAGGCTACTGTATTCAAACCAGCAGCCTGTGTTTCTCCCAGGCAAATCCTAGCTCCCCGTTTAGTATATCCAAGCAAGTATTGGCTGAAGGCAGAGTTATACACTCTGTGTAATCTATAATACCCAATACTCATTTCTACCATATATTTAGGTCTGCTTTACAACGCTAGGTAGGAGAAACATTCAATATCCATAGTACATTCAGATAAACACATAATCTTAAACACAGAACCCTTTTTAAAACATTCCAGTTTTGTCTTGTCCTCTCCACACCTGAACTATCTTCCCATTCATATGCATATGGCCTTGAACCTCTGGCTGGGTGGAACCGGCAGACCCTGGCCCCATATCAAACATCCCACTCCTCTGGCCTGGCCTTGGCCCCAAGCCTCTCCAGGTGGGGCTTTTCTCCCCTCAGCTGCAGCATAATCTTTCCTAGATTCCAAGAATCTAGGAAAAGCCATGCAACTAGATCTCTGAAAGGGCAGAAATAATTATTCCTTTTTATTTCTCTATTTTTCTTGGATAGTTCATTCATCTGTATCTGTTTGTCTCTGCCTCTCTATTGTCCTCCCTCCTCCCTCCCTGCTCTGTAATCTGGTCTGATTTCTGATCACTACTCAATAGCTCCTCCTATCTGTAGTTTCCACAAGGACCATAACAGCCTTGGTCTTAAGGCCATGTGTCTCCCAACTCTAGCACTGGAAGCTTACTTTCAGAAAGCTCTCTGGGTTTTTAGCCAATTATTTCAACTCCCCTTTTTAAAGCAAATCATACAAGTTGTGGCCAGCCTATGATTGGAACGTCTTAAACTCATCAATTGTAAGTTTTGTTTGTGGGGGTGGGGGATGGGGTATCAGGGAAGGCCTGTGGGTTGATACAAATTCCCTCAGGTAGAATGCATCTAGTAAGGGCACTATGACCAACTTGGTCTACCAAGCATTTTCAGGACCTAATGCCTACAATGACCCTATTTGTTTCTTTCTCCCACCTCTTGATATACCTCATATGTCAACAACCATTTAATAGGCAGATAAAGGAGGATCAACACGCTAGTATGGTAGTACTGTTCCTATCCAGACTGGGAGTTTGTAGATTCCTGGCCAATTTTTTTTCAATACCTGTTCCAACACTCTCTATAGAAATAATTCATTCAACTGATATTTACTTGTGACCACTCTCCTAGGTTCTGGGAACCCTGAGGTGAATACTAGAGACAAATACCTGACTTTTTTAGAGCTTTGATTCTAATGGAGTGGAGATGATGCTGAAGCTAATATCATCCAGGGACAATGAATCCTAGAAAGCTGGGGAAGCAGTGGGCAGTTCTGTTTGGCGGTGCCGTTTTGGCCGGGCTTAAAAGTAGAATAGCTATTTTTCTTCAAAAAGAGAATAGCTTTTTTTTTTTTTTTTTAAAAAATGAATGTTTAAAGCAAGGAACTCCTTGAAGACTGCACAAAAGAAGTTCTAGATAGGTAGCCACCTTGTTGAAGAAATGACTAGGAAGGAAAATCTAAAACCCAAAGCATTGTAAGTATCACCATAATTATAGGCAATGACATTTGTGTAGTATTTTACTGTATCTCAACTGCTATCACGTGCATTATACTTCAAAACTACCTTGTGAAGTGTTATTATCATTTTGTTTTATTGTTCTCATTTCATGAATGAAGGAGCTAAGACTCAGGGATGCCAAGAGTTTTCTAAAGGACTCCTCCAACAGACAAAATGAAAGAGCCAGGATTCACATTCTTCTGGTGGTGCAGTGGTTGAGGGCTGTGGTGAGCTATGGCTGCTAACCGAAAGTTAGATGTTCGAATCCACCAGCCACTCCTTGGAAACCCTATGGGGCAGTTCTACTCTGTCCTATAGAGTCGCTATACGTTGGAATCTACTCAACAGCAACGGGTTTTCCTGGAGAGCAGTGATTAAGAACTCAGTTGCTAACCAAAAGGTCGGCAGTTCAAATCCACCAGCCACTCACAGTTCTACTGTCCTATAGAGTTGTTATGAGTTGGAATTGACTCAACCACAATGGGTTTGGTCTTTTTTGGGTTTATTATCACAATAAATGTCCTTTCCTCACTATCTCATTCCTTCACTAGAGCCAGTGGTTCAAAACCACCACACAAAGAGTGCCATGCAAGAGTCAGTTCAGAAAGCAGGCCTCAGTAGGTCTCTTCAGACTCTTGAACATAAGATACATCTACCCTTTTAACAATATTATTTTCGTATATAATAACTACCACTGAGTTCTGATTTCTGGCCAAGATGGAGTAACATGGACTAGATTTACCCTCCCGACTGAAACAAAATAACAAGGTAAAATATGCAGAACAATCATTTTCAAGAGAGCTGACATGAGGCAATGAAAGATAGTATTCCCTGAGACAAAGGAAACAAATAAGATGTATTCTATACTCTTCCTAGCTTACTGCTTTGAGAGGATTTTGGGCTTGAGGCATGGAGAGGAAAACCTGGGGGCACCCAACAGATTCCCTGAGTTGAGGAGACAGCTGAAAATCTGGGAGTGGTTGTGGCTGAAGCTCGCAAAACAGAGTACTAGAGCAGAGAGAGCTATACAGAGAAAGTACTTCCAAGATCGGCAGAAGATCCTCCTTGAAAATATAGTTGAGTAAGGATTTGCATATGCATATAAGAAAAATACCCAAAGTTTGGGAGAAAACTTATCCATAAAGATTAGCCAACACTACCCACCTTTCACACAGAGTTGGTAATAATGCCTGCTCCCACCAGGAAGATCGGGAAACCTCATAATTCATGTGGTATTGATTTTAGTATTCAGTGAATTTAATATTCAAGTATTACTTGCCTTAGTAGTGAGGAAAAAATTTTCCCTAGACTCACTTCTGCTCTCTGCTCACCTAACAATTCTTCAAAGCAGAACCTGAAAGGATTAAACTATTTCCAAATAGCTTAATTTATCCCAGAAGAAAAGTCCAAGAATATTTATAATACAAAACTCTCCAGTACCAAACAAAGCAATCTTCATAAATCTAACCTTCAATCAAAGATCAACAGAAACAAAGAAGCAGTGAGATATGACCAAAAATAAGGAGAAAAATCAACTGATAGAAATTGAGTAGGAACAGACACATATGTCAGAATTAGAAGATGAGGACATTAAAACAGTTACTTTAACTGTACTGAGTATATTAAAAAAAAAAAAAGGGAGATATGGAAGATATAAAAAAGACTGAAATTGAACTTGTGGAAATAAAAACTACAATATGTAAAATAAAAAAGTATACTGGATGAGGTTAACAAATTATACATTGCAGAAGAAAAAATCATTGAATTCAAAGACATTGTAATAGAAACAATATAAAATAGGGAAAAAATTAAAACAAGCAGAGCATCAGTGATTTATTTTAGAACTTCATGCTACCTAATAAATGTCTAACTGGAGTCCCTGAAAGAGGAGAGAGGTAGGGAGAGAAAAAAATATATTTGAGGCAGTTATGACCAAAAATATTCCAATTTGATAAAAATTATAAACCCACAGACTGAAGAAGCTCAAAAAACCATAAGCACAAGAAACATAAAATTATGCTAAGACACATCATATTCAAATTGCTCAAAGCCAGTGAAAAAGAGAAAATCTTGAAAGCAGAGAAAAGACACATACACAAAGAAAAGGATGACAACAGATTTGTTGTCAGAAATGATGCAAGCATTAAGGCAATGGAGGAACATCTTTAAATTACTGAAAGAAAAATGGACAAACTAGAATTCTATACCTAATGAAAATGGTTTTCAGAAACAAAGGCAACAAAATAGTTAAAACAAAAGCAAAGGCAAAATAAAAACATTTTCATACATGAACAAAAGCTGAAAAAGTTCATTTCCTTCAGACCTGTACTACAAGAAATTTTAAAGAATGTCTTTCAAACAGAAGAAAAGCAATACCAGTTGAAAATGTGCATATTTACAAAGAAACAGGAATACTGGAAATGGTAACTGCTATGGTTAATATAACAAATGATCATGTTATTTAAATCTCCCTAGAAGATTACTGAATGTTTAAACAAACATAATTTATTCCTGAATTTATATTGTGTGTATAATTTAGTAGAATTGTTAACAATAGCATAAAGTTCTAGAGGACAAACCTGGAAGTATATTATTGTAAGGTGCTTATACATTAAGTGGTATAATATCATTTATAGGTCGACGGGTTATTTAAAGTTGTATGATGTAATTTCTAAAGCTACCACTAATGTGACAAAATAAAGATGTACAGTTATTAAGCTAACAAAGTAGATACAATTCAATTACAAGAAATAATAAATCCAAAAAAGGCAGGAAAAAAAGGAAAAGGGCAAAAAACAGGAAAAAGAAAACAAATAACAATAGATGGAAACTAAGCATGTCAGTATTGTAATAAATGTAAACAGTCTAAACACCCTCATTGAAAGGCAGAAATCGTCAGACTGAATAAAAAAGCAATATCCAACTATATCCTGCCTTTAACAAATATACATTAAACATAAAGACACAAATAGTTTAACAGTAAAAGAATGGGAAAATGGTTCCATGCTGCTTCCAATCATAAGTAAGCTGGCTATATTAATATCAACCAAACAGATTTCAGAGCAAAAGGGTAAAGACAGTTATAATGAGAAAGGGGTAAACTCATCAGGAGAACCCAACAATCCTAAATGTTTATGCACCTAATAGTAGAGCTTCAAAATATGTTAAGCAAAAACTGATAGAACTGCAAAGAGAAATAGACAAATTTGGAATTAATAGTCAGAAATTTGAAATCCCTCTCTTAATATGAATATATAGACTATTTAACAACACTATCAAACAACTTGATATAATGGACATTTTTAACACTTCATCCTAAAGCAGCAGAATACATATTATTTTCAGCTACACAGAACATTTGGATGGACAGCAAATAAATACGTGAAAATATGCTCAACATCACTAATCACTAGGGGAGTGTAAATTAGAACCACAATGAAATAATCAGTTCACATCTAATAGAACGATGTGTTCTTTATTCCTTTTTCATCTTTTCTGCCTTTTCGGGAGAGGGGTGTGGGTGGGAGTGATTAGTAGAGTACGTTTTACAATTGAATTTGATCTTTGTTGGTTTATTATTTTTCATTGTTATGTTATTATAGTGGTTGCTTTACTTTCTACTATAGCTTCGTACTTAATTCTCCCTTCTCACTGTTCTTCAATGGCAGTTTCTTCTAATAAATCCCAAAGGCATGTCTTTCTTCTCTGTGCATGCTACTTGAGCATTATTTTGGAAAACTGGGACATTGACGTTTTTATTAGCATCTCCAGTATGTTTTCTTGCCCCATGAAATCTTTTTTTTCCCCATATAAAAATTTATACATACATTGTTATGTGACTCTAATTGCTCCTCCCATACTGTGACAGCATACTCCTCCTTTCCACCCAATTCCACATGTCCATTCAACCAGCTCCTAACCCTCTCTGTCTTCTCATCTCACCTCTGGACAGAAGCTGCCCGTTTAGTCTCTTGTATATCTACTTGAGCTAAGAGGCACACTCTTCACGAGTATCACTTTATGTCCCGCAGTCCAGTCCAATCCCTATCTGAAGAGTTGGCCTCGGAAATTGTTTTAGTTCTGGGCTGATAGAGAATCCTGGGGCCATGCTTTCTGGGGTTCCTCCAGTCTCAGACCATTAAGTCTGATCTTATTACTAGAATTTGAGTTCTGCACCCCACTTTTCTCCTGCTCCATCCAGGATTCTCTGTTGTGTTCCCTATCAGGGCAGTTGTTAGTGGTAGCTGGGCACCATCTAGTTCTTCTGGTCTCTGGCTGATGGAGTCTCTGGTTTATGTGGCCCTTTCTGTCTCTTGGGCTAATACTTTCCTTGTCTTTGGTGTTCTTCATTCTCCTTTACTCCAGGTGGTTGGGCCCAACTGATGCATCTTAGATGGCTGCTTGCTAGCTTTTAAGACCCCACTCACCAAAGTAGGATGCAGAACATTTTTTTAATAAGTTTGTTATGCCAATTGACCTAGATGTCTCCTGAAAGCATGGTCCCCAGACCCCCTACCCCTGCTACTCTGTCTCTGAAAGTGTTCGATTGTATTCAGGAAACTTCTTAGCTTTGGTTTAGTCCAGTCGTGCTGACTTCCTCTGTAGTGTGTGCTGCTGTCCTTCCCTTCACCTAAGATGATTCTTACCTACTATCTAGTTAGTGAATAACCCTCACCCTCCCTCCCCACCTCCATAACCATCAAAGAATGCTTTCTTCTGTGTTTAAACCTTTTCTTGAGTTCTTATAATAATGGTCTTATACAGTATTTGTCCTTCTGTGACTGACTAAATTCACTCAGCGTAAAAAGTTCCAGCTTCCACCATGTTATACGATGTTTCACAGCTTCATCGTTGTTCTTTATAGTTGTGTAATATTCCACTATGTGGATATACCATAATTGGTTTATCCATTCGTCCGTTGGTCGATGGGCACCTAGGTTGTTTCCATCTTTTTGCTATTGTGAACAGTACTGCAATGAACATGGGTGTGCATATATCTATTTGCGTGACGGCTCTTATTTCTCTAGGATATGTTCCAAGGAGTGGGATAGCTGAATCCTATTGTACTTCTATTTCTAGTTTTTTAAGGAAGTGCCAAATCTATTTCCAAAGTGGTTGTACCATTTTACATTCCCACCAACAGAGTATAAGTGTTCCAGTCCCTCCACATCCTCTCCAGCATTTATTATTTTGTGTTTTTTGGATTAATGCTAGCCTTGTTGGGGTGAGATGATATCGCATTGTAGTTTTGATCTGCATTTCTCTAATGGCTAATGATCATGAGCATTTCTTCATGAGTCTGTTAGCTGCCTGAATATCTTCTTTGGCGAAGTGCCTGTTCATATCCTTTGCCCATTTTTTAATTGAGTTATTTGTCTTTTTGTTGTTGAGGTTTTGCAGTATCTTGTAGATTTTAGAGAGTGGATGCTGATGTGATTTGTAGTAGCCAAAAATTTTTTCTCAGTCTGTAGGTTGCCTTTTTGACTGTTTTGGTGAAGTCTTTTGATGAGCATAAGTGTTTGATTTTTAGGAGCTCCCATTTATCTAGACTCTCTTCTGGTGCTTGTGCATTGTTACTTATGGTTCGTATTGTGTTTATGCCATGTATTAGGGCTCCTAGTGTTGTCCCTATTTTTTCTTCTATGATCTTTATCATTTTTGATTTTATATTTAAGTCTTTGTTCCATTTTGAGTTAGTTTTTGTGCATGGTGTGAGGTATGGGTCTTGTTTCAGTTTTTTGCAGATAGATATCCCGTTATTCCAGCACCATTTGTTAAAGAGACTGTCTTTTCCCCAGTTAACTGACTTTGGGCCTTTGTCAAATATCAGCTGCTCATAGGTGGATGAATTTATGTCTGGATTCTCAATTCTGTTCCATTGGTTCATGTATCTGTTGTTGTACCAGTACCAGACTGTTTTGACTATGATGGCGGTATAATAGGTTATAAAATCAGGTAGTGTGAGGCCTCCCACTTTGTTCTTCTTCTTGAGTAATTCTTTACTTATTCGGGCCTCTTTCCTTTCCATATAAAGTTGGTGATTTGTTTCTCCATCTTATTAAAAAATGCCAGTGGAATTTGGATCGGGATTGCGTTGTATCTGTAGATTGCTTTGGGTAGAATTGACATTTTCACAATGTTAAGTCT
>NW_004443966.1:437170-455785 GCF_000243295.1 Trichechus manatus latirostris
GTGTCTTTGTTGAGCTTCTTTATGGATTTTCTGTCCTTCACCGAAAGTGGCGTGTTGAAGTCTCCTACTACTATTGTGAAGCTGTCTATCTCTCTTTTCAGAGCTGTTAGAGTTTGTTTTATGTATTTTGGAGCCCTGTTTCTGGGTGCATAAATATTTATTATAGTTATGTCCTCCTGGTATAGTGACCCTTTAGTCATTATATAGTGTCCTTCCTTATCCTTTGTGGTGGATTTTACTTCAAAGTCTATTTTGTCAGAGATTAATATTGCCACTTCTGCTATTTTTTGAGTGTTGTTTGCTTGTTATATTTTTTTCCCACCTTTGAGTTTTAGTTTGTTTGTGTCTTTAAGTCTAAGGTGTATCTCTTGTAGGCAGCATATAGATGGATCGTGTTTTTTTCTCCAATCTGCCGCTCTGTCTCTTTATCAGTGCATTTAGTCCATTTACATTCAGCATAATTATTGATAGGTATGAGTTTAGTGCTGTCATTTTGATGTCTTTTTTTGTGTGTTGTTCACAGTTTCTTTGTTACATTCAATTTTCTGTGTTGAGTCATTTTTATTTATGTATTTTCTTTTCATCTTTTTCATTGTTGTTGATTTTGTGTTTGCTCAGTCTTTATATTTTTCTAGTTTTTTTATTTTGTCTTTTAGGATTGTTAGTTTCCTTTGTGGTTACCATAATATTTACCCCTATTTTTCTAAGTTTATACCAATCTTTTATTTCTTTATATCACCTTGACTTATTCTCCATATGCAAAATCTATGTCTACATTTTTTAAGTCCCTCTTTTTTGTTTTAATGTTGTCATCTTTTACATATTGACATCTGTGTCCCTATTTTCAGTGTTTTAGCTTTGGTTTACTTTTGTGACTTCCCTATCTGGGTTGATATCTGGTTACTCTGTCTGTGTTCTAGTCTTGGGTTGTTATCTGATGTTATTGATTTTCTAACCAGAGGACTCCCTTTAGTACTTCATATAATTTTGGTTTGGTTTTTGCAAATTCCCTAGGCTTCTGTTTATCTGGAAATGCCCTAATTTCGCCATCGTATTTGAGAGACAGTTTTGCTGGATATATAATTCTTGGCTGGCAGTTTTTTTCTGCAGGGCTTTATATATGTCATCCCATTGCCTTCTTGCCTGCATGGTTTCTGCTGCATAGTCCGAGCTTATTCTAGTTGACTTCCCTTTGTAGATGACTTTTCGTTTATCCCTAGCTGCTCTTAAAATTCTCTTTATCTTTGGTTTTGGCAAGTTTGATTATAATATGTCTCGCTGACTTTCTTTTGGGATCCATCTTGTGGGGTTCGCTGAGCATCTTGGATAGATATCTTGTCATCTTTCACGATGTCAGGGAAGTTTTCTGCCAACAGATCTTCAACAATTCTCTCTGTATTTTCTGTTATCCCCCCTGTTCTCGTACTCCAATCACTCATAGGTTGTTCCTCTTGATAGAGTCCCACGTAATTCTTAGGATTTCTTCATTTTTTTTTTTAATCCTTTTATCTGATTTTTCCTCAAGTAAGTCAATGTCAAGTGCTTTATCTTCAGTCTTACTAATTCTGACTTCCATTGCCTTATTTCTGCTCCTGTGACTTTCTATTGAGTTGTCTAATTCTGAAATTTTATTGTTAATCTTCTGGATTTCTGACTGCTGTCTCTCTGTGGATTCTTGCAGCCTGTTAAATTTGTCATTATGCTCTTCTCTGATCTTTTTAATTTGCTCTGTTGCGTGTTCTGTGTTTTTATTAATTTCCTTCCTAATTTCTTGAAGAGTTCTGTATATTAATCTTTTGTATTCTGCCTCCAGCAATTCCAAGAAATTTTCCTCCTCTGGAAAATTTCTAGATTCTTTATTTCGGGAGCTTGCTGAAGCCATCATGGATTGCCTCTTTATGTGATTTGATATTGACTGTTTTCTCCGAGCCATCAATAAGTTATTATATTTATTTATTTTATGTTTGCTTACTGTGTCCTAGCTTCTTGTTTTGTTTTGATATGCCCAAATAGGCTGCTTGTATGAGCTAGTTTGATTATTGGTGCCTTTGAAGCTCTAATGTCCTACCACCAGGTGGTTAGATCTGTTACTAGGTATGTGAGCTCAGGAGTCTGCCCACTCCTCCTGTATGGATTCAGCTCAGGTGCCCAGGTAGATAGCCACCAAGTGCGTTATGTAGGCTCTCACTTACAGTCCTAGACAGGCGTGGGTGATTGGTGTAGGCCCAGGCATCTGCTGCAGCAGGGGGACACACTCTGAGCAAGTCAGGGGGCTGACAGCAATCCCCAATTGTCCAGGAAAATGTGTGTCCCTGTTCCCTAGAGCATGTAGGTGGGTGGGTTTTGCAGCCAGACTATGAACACCTAATGCTGTTGGCTGTAAGGACTGGGGGGCACCTCTTATTCATGGGCCCCTATCGCAGGTGGCTAGGTGGTGTGGGTGGAGCCACCAGTCCTCAGGCTCCTGATATGGTTAGGTGAAGACCGTGCTTAATGGGCAGAGCAGTGTCAAATGTCAAGGACCTGCCACTTCACAGCTGAAACAGTTGAAGTTAGAGCTCCAGTATATACCCTGTTGTACTGCGGTAATGAGGGTCTACGCTCTTGAGATGAGCCCACACAAGTCTATGCAGGGGGAAATGCACTTAAAGTCTGTGGATCCCTTATGCCTGTGCCTAGGCAAGAGAGCTGTGCCTACCCTGGGTTCTTGGCTTAGGGGAGCCGGCAGTTTATTTTTTCCCCTGTTTGTTAATTTGTTCACTCTCCAAGGCAGTGAAAATGGCTCTGGGCTTGTGATGGATCCTACGTCTGGCCCTGGGGACTCAGCAATTGCTGAAGCTGGTCCAGGACCCAGTGCAGAGTAGTGAGCAGGGAGGCAAATGGGAGAAAGATTTCTCTCTAAGGTGGGTGTTTTTGATCCATGCGGTAGGCTGTATGCAATTACTTATCTTTCATCAGATCGAGGGCTGCTACTCACTGGTTCTGGGTGGCCGTGTAGACTCTCCAGTGCTAGGTCTCCCCCGGTGCAGAAAATGCACCTCCAGAGCACGGCTGCTTGACTGCTTCACTGCTCAGCCTGGAGCTGATCAGGCCTGAAGTTCTCAGGCTCTTGCCGGGTCAGGTCTGGCAACTCCTCACTGCTTCCAAACCATCTCTCCTTCCCCCTGCCACTCAGTCCAGTTCCTCAGCTCTGCCTTTGGTGTTCAGGGCTCCCAGATTGCCACATATAATCGACTCACTTGTTTTTTCTGGTCTTTGTTGTAAAAGGGTCCACCGGAAGTGTCTGACTACTCTGCCATCTCGGCCCCACCTCCTCAATGAAATCTTAACGGTGCCATTAGTCTTCATGCTGTTTGTTATTTTCTTTCAGTTCTGTTTCTACCCAGTAAACTTTGATGCTGCTTTTGATTAGAATTGGACATGGGAGGACAATAAAAAGTACAGAAGTTACTTTGATTTATCTAAAGAAATAGCAAAAGGAAGTAAACGCTTTAGCTTTTACTATGACTAGATTCATGTCATCCTTCCTCACTCTGTCCTCACAGAATGAAGGATGAAGTTTAGAAAACACAGGAAGGAAAACTGCCACTAACTCTGGGGGCACCTTTGGCATGTATGTTTACCTCAAGATGATTTCTATGGCCCTCTCTAATATCATAGGTTTATTACTTTAGGAAATTCTACTATTGACATACTTAAATATTTGTGTTAAAAATTTCCATTAAAAATTGTGTCAAGCTATCTTATTGAGGATTTAATTGGCCTTCTATTTCGCTAAATATGATGTCCTTTTCTAGTTATTGGTGTTTCTTGATGATGTGTCCTAAGTAAGTGAACTGAAATCTTGCCATTCCTGCATCTAAGAAACATTCTGGTTGTATTGCTTCTAAGACTGATTTGTTCATTCTTTTGGCAGCCCATGGTATATTCAGTATTCTTTTCCAGCACTACGGTTCAAATGTATCAATTCTTCTGTCTTCCTTTTTCATTATCCTATTTTTGCATGCATATAACCCACTGCTGTCGAGTTGATTCTGACTCAGGGTAACACTATGTGTTACCGAGTAGAACTGCTCCATAGGATATTCTTGGATTCAGAGGCAGATTGCCAGTTCTTTCTTCTGCAGAGCTGTTGGGTGGTTTCAAATTACCATCCGTTAGGTTAGCAGCTGGGTGCAAACCACTTGCGCCACTCAGGGACCTTGCATGCATACACCAAACAAGCCAAACCCATTGCCATCGAGTCAGTGCCGACTCATAGTGACCCTATAGGACAGAGTAGAACAGCCCCGTAGGGTTTCCAAGGCCATAATCTTTACAGAAGCAGATTGCCACATCTTTTTCCCTTGGAGTGATTGGTGGGTTCGAACTGCCAACTTTTTGGTTGGCAGCCAAGCACTTTAACTGTGCCACCAGGGCTCCTTTTGCACGCGTATAAGGGGGTTGAAAACACCATGGCTTCGGTCAGATGCACCTTAGTCATCAGGGTGACATCTTTGCTTCTTAAAACTTTAAAGAGGCTTTTTTCAGCAGAGTTGCCCAATGCAATATGCCATATGATTTCTTGACTGTTGTTTCCATGGACATTGATTGTTGATCCAAGCAGAATGAAAATATTGACAACTTCAGTGTCTTCATTTATCATATTTTTTTATCAGTCTGGTTGTGAAGATTTTAGTTTTCTTTACTTTCAGGTGTAATCCATACTGGAAACTGTAGTTTGTTTGTTTGTTTTAACCTTCATCAGTAGCACTTCAAGTCTTCTTCATTTTTGGCAAGCAAGTTTGCATCATCTGCATTCACAGGGTATTAATGACTCTTCCTCCAATCCTGATGTCACGTTCTTCTTCATATAATCTGGCTTCTGGAATTATTTGTTTAGCAAATAGACGGAAGAAGTTGAAAGGGTACAATCATGCTGCACATCTTTTCCAATTTGAACCACACAGTATCCCCTTGTTCTATTCAAACAGCTGCCTCTTGATCCATGTACAGTTTCTGTATGAGCACAATTAAGTGTTCTGAAATTCCCGGAGTTTAAGATGGGTTAAGCTATGCTTAATTAAACATTTAATTATAAGCGATTTTTTATTTATACCTTTGTTCCAAAGAGGATTTGAAACATTAATTAGTTAATCCAGTTTTAATTTTCAGTTGTGCCTTTAGTCATAAGGGTTGAAATGAAAAAAAATGGGATGAATTCAAACTATTTTCTAAGAGAGAAGTGAAGTGTAGGGAAAATGGTAAATAGGGGAAAATTAAGTTGCTGATGTATTTGCATAGTCAATAAAACACCATTTTTCATTGTTTGTAACAGTAAACAATGAAAACCACCTAAATGCTCATCTGCTGTATATAGGGGATGAATTACATCAATTAGGACACACTTAAATAGCTATGTAATTACTAAAAAGAATGATGTATATATATGTGTCAGGATAGACATGATACATTAAGTTAAAGTCAAAGTTCCACATGGCATGTAAAGTATAATCCCATACTTGTAGCCATTCAAAGAAGTAGATAAAATTAGAGAAAATAATGCATTATGCCTTACCAATACTAAACAGTAAAGTTCTATTGAAATGTTGATAATAATATTCAGTGAATCAAGTCATGTAAATACAAATAATCACAGTAACAAGAATTGGCCTCATTGCACATGAAGATTGGTAAAGGTCTGCTCCATCTTTCTGAAAAATACTCAATATTTTAAAAAAGGTCTTTAAGAGTAGAACTGTCCCATAGAGTTTCCAAGGAGCACCTGGTGGATTTGAAATGCTGACCTTTTGGTTAGCAGACATAGCTCTTAACCACTATGCCACTAGGGTTTCCAAAGCATCCATAAACTTATCCAAACCAACAAAAACCAAAAAGACCCATTACCATTGAGTCGATTCCGACTCACTGTGAGTTGCTATGAGTATACTTATACAGAGTGACTGTAAAAATAATGATAATAAAATAGTTCCTACGTATAAAGCACTATTATTTTTCCAAAGATTTTTATACCTGTAATTTTTTTCCAATTCATTTACAACCAGAATGCTCCTTGGAAGCAAGGATGGTGAGACTACGTCTCACATGCTTTGGACATGTTACCAAGAGAGATCAGTCCCTGGAGAAGGACATCATGCTTGGTAAAGTAGAAGGTCAGCAAAAAAGAGGAAGACCCTCAACGAGATAGATTGACACAGTGGCTGCAACAATAGGCTCAAGCATAACAAGGAATGTGAGGATGGTGCAGGAGAAGGCAGTGTTTCGTTCTGTTGTACAAAGGGTCGCTATGAGTTGGAACCGACTTGAGAGCACCTAACAACAACAGTGCAAAAGTGTTTATCATTTATTTATGTTTCCTATTCTCAAATGAGGGGTTTGCCAATATGCTCTTGAAAATGTTTTTAGCACTAAAGGGTTTTATCTATCAAGATGCAGATTGTAAGACCTTTGAAGCAATGCAGAGAAATGCTAAAGGGGTAAGGGAAAGAACCAAAGAAATATTTCAAACTAGATGTATAGCTTTATGTATCTCCCCATGGCATTTTCTTCCTGGGTTTGGCATACATGCTGGCCCTCAGATTTATTCCCTGAAGTATCATTAGTTTGCTGTGTATTTCAGAATACTGAACCCTGCAGGCTACATTTCCCAGATTTCCTTGCCCATTGGGTTTAGTCATGAGGAGACACTGCCAACAAGATGGAGGGTCGGAGAATAGGAGAAGCCAGGGTTATCTCTACCCTTCTCTCTCTGCCTTGGACAGCACCCCACCAATGTCTGGGTCTGCTCTAGGAGTCAACCTCCCTCTGGTTCTTGCTCCCAGCTGGAAGCTCCCCCCGTGGTTCTAGCCCTGCTTCTGGGCTCCTTTAACACTACCTCTTCCCTGTAGCCCCCCAACATAGGGCTGGAAACAGCTTCCTGTTATTGCTCATTTCTAGGGTGCTCTATTCTTCCATTTTGGTTTCTCAGCTGTACCATCACCAGTATAAGCAGTTCCCTCTATTAAATTCGATATTTTCTGGTGTTAACTGCATCCTGACTGAATTAGTAGGTTCTGATAAATTTATGCAAGTATGCTTTTATTCACTTTAATCTGGGTGAACTAGTCAGGCAAAAGCAGTGTTTTTTTTTTTAATCATTTACTCATGCTTTGTGGCTATAAAAGGGGAGTAAGATACATTATTTTCTGTGTTAGTCAAGTTTCAGTGAAAAAAAGATTGGTAAGAGTTCCGAAGTACTTTGAAAATATTTGCCCAATTGAACTGCCCAGGTCTAATGTCTTGAACTACAGTTCACTTTTCACATGCATCTGGCTCCTATTTGGTGCCAGGTACCGTGCCACACACCTGGAGTATAGAAGTGAGTGAGGCATGGCCCCAGCTCAAATAGGGATTGCAGTCTTAATTCATTTGTAAATAGTGAGTATACAACTAGTAATCAGAATATGTCAGTTTAGAAAACTTCACTTATCTCAGTGTCTGTGAGCAGCTACCAGATAGGACCCAGAATGTAGAGTGGTTGTCCAGCAAAATGGAACATTTCTGAACTGCAGGAAGTGCTTTGAATTGGAGTATATGTTCCCTTTCTAGGATAAAGCCAAGCTCTTTTTCAAAGAAAGAACAGTGGGCTGTCTGGGGCACCAGCCCTTCTCGGCCTGGGAAGAGCTCAAGAATCTTTATGAGATAATCGGTATTTACTACTGCTTCCCTACCACTCGTAGTGTTTGGCCTTTCTGACTCTTGATGTCTTCATACTTTCCTGCCTATTATGTACTCTGAGTTTACATAAAATAGTGAAAAGTTTCATCTTGCTACAAATAAGATCACAGTATTTTTTTTTCATTTGATTTTTTTGATTTACCAATGAGGCTAAATTAAGTTATGAAACAGCAAAGTTATTTAAGCAAAACTTAACAAATTAAGGTAAAATGAATACACAAATTACATTTTCTTTCCTGGCAGCTCACTGCTTTCATAGTTTTCAGGTAATTCACAGACAAGCAACAATGGGGAGAGAGTCTAAAAGTACAGATTCTCATTAGTGGAATAGATTGAAAACATGCATGTGTTTATTCAGCAAATATTTACAGTGACACATGCATTAATTTATTCTTACAGTAAGCATTCTGAGGTACTTAATATTATTATTATCATTAAACAGATAAGAAAAATTTTGGTATCGAATCATATAGCTATACTTATAGATATATATCCAATCATACAGACATACACACACACACATATATACATATATTACTGATATTTATGCATATATAAAACATATGCAATTTAAAAATTAGAATCATTTCTATAAACCCTGTATTGTAACATGTTTTTTTCTTTATTACTGATAGTAAATTTTCCACATTCCAAAATATATTCCTAAAACATTACTTTTAATAACTGAGTAAGAGTTTATTAATAATTAAGATTCTATTATAATAATATCACTATACCTCAATTATTTAATCAATTGCCAATGTGTTGATATTTACGCTATTTTCAAATTTTCCTTGCTTTATATATCTTTGTGGTAACTTGTCCTTTGTTGTTAAAGGAAAAATAGATTTGTTTGAATGATATAATTAACTGGAGTTAGCTAGGTAGCTGTCGTTAAAAACCTACTAACTGCCTAACACAGTTCTAAGTGTTTCACGTGTATTATCTCTAATCCTTTTAAAAAGATAATTATTGATATTCTGATATTATAGTTTGGGCATGGAAAGTCAGTGCAATTGTGTATCTTGCCCAAGGTCATATTGCTAGTAAATAACTAAAATGGAAATTGAAACAGGCAGGTCTTTTTCCAAGTTTGTTCTATCACTCCCTCCCACCCAATACACAATTGACCTCGAAAATAAAATGCAAAAATGCATTCTTATACTATGCATCACAACTTTGGATTATTAGAAGTAGAATAGGACAACCACAAAACAACAGTAACACACACTGTTCCGGGTCCTTACAGTTCTTTTATCTTTTGCTCCTTATTATAACCCAGGTCTATGGCGATCATTAACTCACAACTCTGTTCTGTGGACAAAGAGATTTAAGAAAAGAGCACGTATCACCACTTAGAGAAAAGTCAGAATTTGGGAAGATAATACCTTTATTTAAATGTCAAACTTATATCCAAAACAGACCTTGTTTCCAACCTCAAGCAAATGGTCCAATTTCAGCTACATAATTATGCCACAAATTAGAACCTGCATAATTTGCAATATTTAATGAGGAACAAAAAGGAAGAGTATGATTATTCTAGAAGCCCTGGTGGGGCAGTGGTTAAGTACCTGGCTACTACTAAATGAAAGGTCGGAGGTTGGAACCTACCAGCTGCTTTGTGGGAGAGAAGACCTGACAACCTGCTCCTGTAAAGATTGTTATTGTTAGGTGCTGTCGTGTAGGTTTCTGCTCATAGCGACCCTGCAGACAACAGACGGAAACGCTGCTCAGTCCTAAGCCATCCCCACGATTGTTGCTATGTTTGAGCCCATTGTGGTAGCCATTGTGTTAATCAATCTGCTTGAGGGTCTTCCTCTTTTTTGCTGGCCCTCTACCAAGCATGAGGTCCTTCTCCAGGGACTGGTCCCTCCTGATAACATGTCCAAAGTAAATGAGATGAAGTCTAACCTTCCTCGCTTTTAAGGAGGATTCTAGCTGTATTTCTTCAAAGACATACTAATCTTGTAAAGATTACACCCTAGGAAGCCCTGTGGGCAGTTTTCTACTCTGTCCTCCAGGGTCACTGTGAGTCGAAATCAACACGATGGCTCACAACAACATGATTCTTAACTTGTGATATTTCGCTTATTTATTCAGTAAATAATTTTTGAATACCTACTTGCTGCAGGTGGAAGGGTTGGAAAATAAGCAATCAAATGAGCTCCCAGGGAACTTTCACACAACGGTGACATTTTATCTGGGGTTTGAAAGACAAGTGAATGTTCACCAGGCAGAGAAATAGAGAAAAGACATCCTTACCTAAGGAACGCAATGAATAAAAGTCTGAGCTGGGAAAATCTATGCTGAACCAAAAAATGGCGAGTAAAGACCACCACCACCACCACCCCACTGTCCCACCTTCCACGCACTCCCACATTTACACGTGTATACATTTCTCCTATTTTCTTGGGAGAGCAATTTGACCCTCCTATTTTCTGATCTCCTTCTCCCTGGATGGTCTCTCTTTTTACAGCAAAATGGACAGTACCATATTTTCCTAAACAAGTTTCTTACCTAAAATAATTCTCAAAACAAGCTGTTAAAATAAGTTTATTCTGCAACATTAGATTCTGTAAAGAAAATATTATAAATAGAAATATAATCCAAGACCTTAAGGAACTTATGATCTGATTTGTGAGGCTAGAAGGGGGGGCAGAGGAATGGATATATCTTATAAGTCGTACTGTGCCCTTTGTTTCCATGATCTGTTACAGCACATGGACTTCTTCAATCAACCCTTAAATGCCAGTGCATGAATGCCTCTTCTCCTCCTCTTCTTCAAAAGTGGTGCTACTAATATTTTTTCTTATAGTTATTGTCTTCTATGTCATTCATTGACTTATAGAATGGGTCTACAAAGTCTAAATACTGGAAATATAAACTTCAAAGAAAATGTAAACAAAAGTGAAATGTTGGACTGTTTTTTGATCCTAACTCCCATGATTTAAGTGTCATTGATGCATGCAGGAGGGAAAAGTAACTGCATTGTTGCTGGGTTTTAACTTAGGGCTTATCTGTCTTCTTGTGATAAAATTCAAAGATAATGGGGTTAGCGTAATGAAAACGGGTGGTAGTTGTAATAAAAATGGGTTACATAATTCATAATCAATCACTAAGAGAAAATATAAAAGTTTAACGTACCACAGTATTTCTGTTTAGTGGGTCAGAGTTTAAGGAATTAAGCTGTAACTAGAAAATTTAATTAATGTTTGAAAGACTACTGCTGCTTTGCCTCAGGATGGCTTTTTGCGGGAGGTTTCTGGCTGATGATTTTCTTAATGCACAGCCTAGACTGAGATGGAAGGAGATTATAAAATATGTAATAGAAGTTTTCACTAATTCCTCCACCCATCATTTGAAATACACCCTTACAGCTTGTTTCAATGCATGCATGTATGTGTATGTCTATGTATATATATTATTTCTCTTATTAATGCATCTTTTAATAAAGCCCGGTAGAATACTATTTAACAAATTATAGAACCTTCTTTGCTATATGTAAAATATGCGGCTATAAAATTTACATATTCTTAAAGAACGTGATTTTTAATGGTGATATCACTTACTACTGGCTTTTTTTTTTCTGATACAGTTGTCACGTGAGAGAGATTTTGGTTTCCTTGGATTTAGCTCAAGACCATAGTTACTGTTTTCATTTTTGAAAGACCTTGCTTATATACTCCTTTAGTAATGACTTCCCATCAGGGGATGGCCATTGCAGCAAAAGCTTGTTTTTGTTTTTTTCCTATTGAAATCAGGCTTCATTGTCTTTATGATATCCAGCAGTCCATTTCAGAATGGGTTACGTTTTGCTAACTTGGATAAGCAGAGATTTTTTTTGCTCTAACCACAGAAGACATAGATTTGGGTCATACCAGCAAACTTCAAATCTTCAAATATTCGCACACCCTAGTGAGACCATTTGCAAAGTTGGAATAAGTAATTACAAAGATATTAGTCATTTGAATGACTGCCAAAGGAAAATTGACCAAATAGTGATTGACTCTACAGAGATATGGCATCTGTGAATTAAAAACAAACAAAACAAAATGAAACATACACAATAATAGAGTCCAGAAAGGGGAAATGGCTTTTCTTAAATTTGGGGAGGAATGAAATACTTTATCCCTGCGAGTAAAAAAAATAGCCCCCTCTTTAACAAAGAAAAAATATAAAATTAGAAATATGAATCACTGTTTAAGAAGGGAATTAGTCTGAAAAGAAAACCACAAACCAAATCACTTGGATCTAAAAATTGCTACTTTATTAATCATTTGTGCACTAAAATATCTTAATCTCTGTTGATTAAAAAAAAAAAAAAGAGCCAATTTCACAAACTAGTAAACTAAACAAGCGGCCTTAGTTAGCTGTTGAATCAGGTTGACAATTTGAAGTACAGTAAGAGTTAATGAGACTACATGTGATAAATTTTTCTTTCGTATATGAAGATATTTCTCTTTCTGCCAAATTCTATTTACTACAAGAGTCTATCTAATTTCCCATCTGAAATGTACACCTTTATATTTGTATAAAAGTCCAGGTTTGTGAAACGTGTTTTAAATTGTGAATTCCATAAAACACAGCAAGTATAAAGAATAGTAACAGTTCATAAACTTACCTTAAAATCATGTAGGCTATAATCAAACTTAAAATGAACTTACTCGGTTTTTTACTCTTTTCCCACTTGATTCAACTAGGATTGCATTCAGTTTCACATTAAGCCACGATTTTCGCGGCTAGCTCAAAAAGATTCATTTATTTCATTCAAAAAGAATTCCAGGTTATAGACATCTGGGGGCTAGGATGGTAGCTTAGTATCCTGTTGCTGCTGTGACAGAAATACAAGTGGGTGGTTTTAAAGAACAGAAATTTATTTTCTCATAGTTTAGGAGCCAGAAGTTCGAATTCGGGGCACCGACCCTAGGGAAGAGTCTCTTCTGTAGGTGCTAGCGGAAGTTCTTGTCTCTGCCAACGTTCATTGGTTCCTTGGCTATCTTCACATGGCATCTGTCCTCCCCTCTTTCTGCTTGCTTGTGTCTGTGCTTCTTCTTGTAACTCAGATGTGATGTGATTAGGTTTAGGACACCCCCACACACACTCGTGGGGCCTCATTAACATAACAGAGAAAACCCTATTTCCAAACAGAATTATATACACAGGCATAGGAGTTGGGTTTCCAACAAGTATTTTTGGGGAGCACAATTCAATCCATAACAAAGGGCAACTCAATTTTTCCATCAAGGAACTAAGCTCATTCTGTTTTCCTGTTTTAACATTGTTAGTGAAGGCTCCTTCACATCCATGTTCCAGAGTAGGAAAAAGAGAAGATAGAAGAGACCGCATCAGAAGACTTTTGTTTATCTCATCAGATAGACTATGTCCCACGGCCATCTCTGTTTGCAAGGGAGGCTGGGAAATTACAAAAACACTGTGTAAAGTGAAAGGGAAAGGGGGAGGGTGTTGAGAGGTTGTTGTGTGGAGTAACTTACAGTATCTGCCATTATCTACCTCTTTGACTACTCAATATTTATGTACAAGTTTTCTACCCATGTGTTTACTTGAAGATGAGATGAATTTATCTTCTCCCTCCCAGTGCAGGTAACCCCAAAACCACATAGTTCCGAAGTTTAGCTTGAAGTCCGGAATCTTTGGGGCATATTTAGTCTCTCTGTAAGATCCAAGTTTATTCCTTGGTGATTCAGAGATCTATAAATTAAAGACAAATTGTTTTCCCCCAACACTCCCAATGTATGATTGTGGAAAGGGAAGAAGTTGACAACTATTTAAAAATTCCCATTCAGTTAGAGGGAAAGTAGGAAATACATGGCTGGTCCTGGTACATAACAAATATAGAGTCCTGCTGGAGAGATGTACTCAGGACTTCCTGCTCTACTTCCAGAAGTAGTTATCTGGTTGGCCAGTCTGGCAGTCCTGGTACTTTTCTCTGAATGAATTAATCTTTTATCCATTTTCCTCCAAGTCCTTGGTTCTACATCTGGGTAGAAGTTTCTTGCCTATTTTGGCAATACCTATACTTAAGGTAGATAATGCGTAAAGTGAAAGTGAGTGAAAGAAGGCTCTAAAAATAATTAAAAGGCACTCAGTGGTCCACACTGACCGTAAATTGTGACAGTCCAAGGAACTCAGGCATGTGGCCTTCCTAGTTGGGGAGATACTCTGCTTGGAAACCTGAGGCACATTTGGCAACATTGTCCTCTGGGAAATTCACCTGGCTTCCAGACTATATGCTTCAAGGCTATTTTATGAGTGAGTAACCACATAAGCCTGGAAATCTTAACTCTTAGCTACTGGCTGCTTTGTTCTAACCAATACCTCTCCCTTAACCCAACGGCTGCTGCCTTAGACCTTGTAAAATAATATGCAAGGGTGAGAATGCAACATCCTTAATCAGATCTTTGCCACTAAGTTCCCCCTGATTGTCACTCAGAGAACTCCTAAAGGAATTTACTTGAAAAGACCCTGGGGAAACAATTTTATCTCTTTTCGAAGCTATGCTCGGAAGCCTTTGATTATATAGATACAATTTTTGATACAGAAGCAGGTAGCTATTCTCAACCCTGCAGGGCTCCAAATTGTGATATTCTCCGTCAGTTTCTATCGCAGGCCACAAGCAGAGTGAGCCTCTTTTGGCATAGCTGCATCTCTGTTTGCAGACCATCTATCTAGCTGTAGTTTGAGTGCATCACTACTGAAGTACATTTTGAAAGTGGGAAGATTTAATGAGCACCTGCCAACATTCTGAACTTTATTCTACCGTTGCTGCTAATAAAAAGCCTCAGATGGCATGTGGTTTGGGTTCCCAGGTACAGCAAGCAACAGTTTGACCAGCTGTTTTGCTATTGCTTGTCAAAGTGTGTTGGCTTTCTAGCCTGAGGTGATTAAATCTTCGCCGCCTGCCCCATCATTTCCTCCACAGCGTCAACTCCATATTTTAAGTTCTGTTACTTACAGCTCCCTTCATTCTTTAAAAATGACTACATTAGTCAGTGTTCTTAGTGGCAAACAACAGAATCCACTCTGGTTAGTTTATGCAGAAAAAGATTATTCCACAGACTGTTAGGTCTCTTGAGAATCTTTGGAGAGATCAAACAGCCTGTGAAGATACACTGCAGGTATAATGCAGGTATAATTATATTGTAGAGCTTCTTTGGAGTAGACACCATTGCCACCACTGATCAATACTTTTGTCCCTCAGGAGCGAATACCAGGAACTCTATATCAAAGGTTGGAAACCACCACCATTATTGCCAGAAGAGCAATTCCCCAGAATACAGACACTATCACTTTGCTCACTTTTGAGTTCACATCTTGTTTGAATGTAGGTCAAATACCTGGACCATAGCTATGAAGCAGTCTAGGAATGTTAGTTGTCTAGGTTCATCCTTGAAAGAAGCATAAAGAAGCATAGAGCTAAATGGAAGGAGACTATTCAGAGATGCTGAGTATCCATATATGATGACTTTCCACACCATCTTAAACTAAATCTCTGTTCTACATCCATTACAAACACCCTCATCCTTCATGTAATTTCCAGTATTTGAAACAGGAGTCTCACCACTGTCTTTACTCTGTGGAGGGCAAAATATAAGTTGCTGATAGTTTTAAAACCTAAAACAATGACAAACTTTATTTTTTTCGTTATTTCTCAAAACTAGCTCTTTAGAGAAAGATAAAGTAGAAGTTGGCCAGTCTTCATGGGAAAAATTTTTAAAAAATTTAAAATTCAATCCGTTAGTTGTAACAAATGTTAGTAATGTGAGATATTAACCAGAGGGTAATCTGGTGGGAGGTAGAGAGAAACTCTGTACTGTCATTGCAACTTTTCCATAGATGTAAAGTTATTCTAAAATTAAAAGATTATTTAATTAAAAAAAATGAAAAACAGAAACAATAAGAAATGAGAGACTCAAACTCCCTCAGCAAAATCACAAGTATGACTATAGGAGGTATGTGATTGATGATTATTTATATTTTTCTTGCACCCATTAATATCACATATTTTTACTTTGATATTAAAAGATTTGGTTGAGTGCATTATCTAATCTCGCTAAGCCTCAATTGTGCCTAGTCCATGAGTAGGTACTAAATAAATAATGGGAGACTGGATGAATGGAAGGAAGTCTGGATGAGGCAATATTGAAATCATGAGGTCCTGATATAAAAAAAAAGACACAAACCAGATTTATGAAGAAACAATAATGGAAATGTGAGCAGGCATTTGGAAGGTGTGTTTATACCTGGTACCAAAAAAAGAGCTATTTCTAGCAGAAATTTTGAAAGAAATAAGTATTGCTTCTATTTCTTCTTGCTACATAATTAGTGTGTGTGTCTGTGCATTTACGCATATATATTTATAACCTACATATATAGAGAAGTTATACGTACATATATATGTGTACATATGTTGTTGTTAGGCACTGTCAAGTCGGTTCCAACTCATAGCAACCCTGTGTACAACAGAACGAAGCATTGCCCAATCCTACGCCATCCTCATAGTCGTTGCTGTGCTTGAGCCCATCGTTGCAGCTGCTGTATCAACTCATCTCATTGAAAGTCTTTCTCTCTTTTGCTGACCCTCTACTTTACCAAGCATGATATCCTTCTCAAAGGACTGATAACATGTCCAAAGTACGTGAGACAAAGTCTGACCATCATTCCTTCTAAGCAGCATTCTGGCTGTACTTCTTCCAAGACAGATTTGTTCATTCTTCTGACAATCCATAGTATATTCAATATTCTTTGCCCACACCGTAATTCAAAGGCATCAATTCTTCTTTGGTCTTCCTTATTCATTGCCCAACTTTCACATTCATATAACATGATTGGAAGCACCATGGCTTGGGTCAGGCACACCTTTGTCTTCAAAGTGACTTCTTTGCTTTTTAATACTTTAAAGAGGTCTTTTGCAGCAAATTTATCCAATGCACTACGTTGTTTGAGTTCTTGACTATGGTTTACACCTTGCTTTTATAACAAAAACTAGACCCTCAAGGAATTCTTCAAAATGAGACAAGATATTTTATCTTGTTAAATAATAAATTCTAAATGCTTACCAAGCTTTATTATCTAGAGATTGCTATTTATTGTATGTGTTACTTGCAGGTAAAATACCTATCTTACAAGAGTTTATGGAGAATGAAGGAGATAACGTCTTACTACAATTAGTATAGTGGCAGATACATAGTTTTATTACCTTAATTTTATAGGAAAAGAAACAGAATCATAGAGGTTAAATCAGTTAAAAATAGTAGTTCTCAATCCTATCAGATTCAATGTTCTCTTTTTATAAAATAATTCATAATGACCCTTTTCTGTACTGAGACAAAATAATATATAACATAACCTGTCTACAAACATATCTGCAAAAAATCAATATAATGTCTCAACTGTAATACAAAAGTAGAAGCATTCTAACTTGTCTGTCGGTATGTAAAGGCCCAGACACAACCATCCCAGCGTACCCGGTTTAGTAGAGTCGGCGCGAATGTGACCGTTTCAACTGCGGACTGACACAAACACCTTGACTCCCTACTTAGTGTAGTTTTGATATTGGTGATGTAACCTTTCAGAATGAAGAACAATCTTTAGTAAAGTTATAAGCAGGAACAAAATCTTCCTGTGATTAGCAATTTACATATTAGTTGCTTTCCTGAAAATGTCAGTGTCTATTAAAACATGCAAAAGTCATGGTGTTTTTTATATAAAAGACTTAGGTTTCAGGCTCAGATAATTATCAATGGGTTTTGCACCTTCATTAATGCCTGATGGAACATTTCAAATTGTGCAGAACTGTCCTGTGTATGGCAGGTGTCTAAATCCCTGACCTCAGCCCACCGAGTACCAAGGGTGCCCCTCAGTGTTTAGGACAACTGAAAATGCTCCAGAAAGCCAAAATGCTCTGTGTTGAGAACTCCTGAAATAGGTAGAAATGGTGAGGCTGGGATTTGTACATAGGCTTGTCAGGCTCCAGATCCTATTATGTATGCTATATGATCTTGCCCCATAGGTTAATGGAAGAGACATCATACTTTTAGGGTTTCTTAAATTATTTTTGTACCCTGGGCCCACTCGGAAATCTGGAAAAGACTAGGTACCTCCTTCTTTATGTGTATTAAATACATAAAACAAAATAACTATAATTTATATTCTTTTCAATTCTATGTATCAGTACAGTAAGAAGTATAAATAATACTTCAAGATCCTTAACACTTGTAATGTTATATGTAAGTATCTGTGGTTTTACTGGGGACAAAATCTTATTGTTAATACTGCCCGTATTTGTAACTGTTTGTTGCTTATTTTCATAACTGAAGGAAAATAAAGATGAAGTTCTTCTTTGTTTTTCTTCAAATCCAAGTTCAGGGACCCTCTGAACTCATCCACAGACTCCAGGTAAAAGAGCCCAGTGCTAGAGTGAACGCATATACAGAGCTCAGGGCTGATCATGATGAACTGCGTCAATAAGCTGGAGAAAAAGTTATGTAGATGAAATGACTAGCTAACTCTTAAAGAATGATGAGTTAATAGGCAGAGAAGGAAGATAGATGCATTCTAAGCATTGGGAAGAGTGTATACAAAAGTCATGGGTCAGGAAAGACCATAATGTATGTGGGCAATACTAAGCAGTTTTCTTTGACACGGGGTGGGGGGGTCCAGGAAATCTGGAAATGAGGGATGGACTAGAATGTGCAGTTTATTTTTTATTTTTCTGTACCTTTAGACAAGGTGTCTTTTTTTTTTTTTAAATTGTACTTCAGGTGAAGACTTACAGAACAAATAGTTTCTCATGAAACAGTAGTACACACATTGTTTTATGACATTGGTTAACAACCCCACAACATGTCAACCCTCTAACTTCTCAACCTTTTTTTTTTT
>NW_004443966.1:455885-513981 GCF_000243295.1 Trichechus manatus latirostris
TTTTTTTTTTTGGTGAAAATACACATAGCCAAAGATACACCATTTCAAAAATTTCTAGCAGTTTATTTTTAAAAGAAAAGATTTTGCTGCTCTAATTCTACTTAATCTATCGATATCTTATATACTTACTGTGATTTTTCATTGATTAAGTACTTGCACTTAGCTGTATGGTATCATTTTGTACTATGTGAAATCCACTTTCTCAACACTGATTTCAATAAAATGAGCTTCATATATATACTGCAGAATTTTCTGAGCCATGGATACATTGTTCAAGATAACTCTTACAATATGAGCTATCTCAATAAGTGAAAATATTCCAAGCAAAGATTTTTGACGTATATATGATTATATCCAGTTTGTTGGTGGTGGGTGCCATCGAGTCAATTTGGGCTCTCAGCACCACTATAGGACAAAGTAGAACTGCCCCACAGGGTTTCCTAGGCTGTAATCTTTACGGGAGCAGACCTCCAGGTCTTTCTCCCGCAGAGCCACTGCGTGAGTTCAAACCACCAACCTTTCAGTTAGCATCCAAGTGCTTAACCATTGAGCTACCATGGTTCCTTATATCTAGTTCAGTTAAAAGAAACAGAATGGAATAGAATTTTCCCTTATTAACATGATTTAATTAATGTAACTTTCCTCAATATCCCTGATATCTGCAACATCCCATGGATGGAGTGGGTCAATGGAAAGATCTCACTTATTATGTAATTTACTGTCTTTATAGATTAGATAGATTTAAAACGCTAAAAATCAAATGGCATTTGGAGCAGTTATCAATGGTTGTTAACTTGTCCACATTGATTTTTCAGTGAGTGCCATAACTCCACAGACAGAATCAAAGTCAGAGTGTGGGATGAAGATGATGACATTAAATCCAGAGTCAAGCAACATTTCAAAAAGGAATCAGATGATTTTCTGGGACAAACAATTGTAGAAGTGAGGACCCTGAGTGGAGAAATGGACGTCTGGTACAACTTAGGTGACTACTATCTTCAGATCTACTTGAACACAATGAACACAATTTATGTAAAATTTCAGAATGTCTATGGCATGTATTATATCCCCATATCCCCAAAACCAAAACCGTTGCCATCGAGTTGATAGCGACCCTATGGGACAGAGTAGAATTGCCCTATGAGGTTTCCAGGGAGCAGCTGGTGGATTTGAACTGCCTACTTTTTGCTGAGCAGCCAAACTCTTAACCACTAGCCACCAGGTTGGACTTTAGGTGGTGTAATTTCATTAGAAACTAAAAGTGCTAATTATTTATTCAAATTCAGCATTACTGAAAGACGTTAGTAAATTTGAGATGGACAAAGTCTTTCGAAGAACCAACTGGAGGTCTTTCAGGAGAAAAATCTTGTCTCATTCTTAACGTTTTAATTCATAAAATACAGCTTTAAAAGCCAGCCGTAGGGGAAACAAGTAATTAACCTATGATTTAATGCTGTTTTGACTTACTTCCTTCTGATCCCTTAATGAAATGTTGTCAAAAAAGGAAAAAAATGTATTTTGGATGTTTTCCAAATGATGATACAAATATAAGTTTCAGCTGGCAAAGCCAAGTACATATGTGGGCTTGTTCTGACTGAAGACAAAGATATTGAGAATATTTATTGGCGTAGTTTTTTAAATGAAAAATTATTATGGAATCAGGAATTAAAGATAGGTTTTAATTTGACTTTTATGAGAATTGAATAGTAACCTAGAATGTTCAGTTCTAATTTAATAGTAGTAAAAATTATGGGTCACCTCAGTTTCCATAAAGGATATGATCCACAGATTTTTTAATCATATCTTCTGAAATGTCATAATTAAATTTTTGATGGCTGTCTGGCTGTGAATCAAAAAAGGGTTTACACAGTTCTAGACTTCCACAGAGCCACCATTTAGTATACCAATATATTTTACTAAATTAAAGAGTGTTTTTGCAGTTTTAAAAACCTACATAGTTCAAGTAATATAATATTTGACAAAGTAAAGGGAGGATACTTAGAATTAATGAAACTGAATTATATAGTATTTTAAAGAAGCAGAAATGTATTATTTATCTGGACACAAATGATTCAAACTAGACTAAGAACTCAATGTCAAAAAACATTTTAAAGAAATATTCCTTAAAGAAAATCAATGCTTCTACATTATTGGAGTGGAATTTTTCCCTCAGTTATAACGAGCATCCTCTCACATCTTGCTTACGCTACTAAATAACTATATGTGAGAACAGATAGGTTATGCAAGGGTAAGCTTCAGACCATCAATAACTCTGTCCAATATTCACAAATTGTGTTTTAATTAAAGAAGCTCACCTATACAGACTTTTTTTCTGGAATAATTTAGCATGTTCTTCAATTAAGGCAGTCAAATTAAAATTCAGAATAGAAATTCCTCAAATGTGTCCTTTGACCGAATGTCCATGGGTATATTAAGTTTACTGAGGAGCTTGAATGTGCTGCTAACAACGACAGCGACGCAGCTCTCACGCTGAAATCACCCTTCAGTCTCTAAGAGGAGAATATGAAGCAACACACCGTAAGCCTTTGTCTACTCACCGTCAGTTAGTACTTTGGTGCCCTGATTGCACTCTCTGTACACCTTTTCTATTTCTTCATCGTTTAGAATTCATTTCATTAGACAGAGGAATTTTGGCCTAAAGGCATAGGGGTCCAAACAGCCTGCTTCCCATAAATCCACTGGGCTGATGATAGGGAAACAAAGAACCAGTAAAGCTGCTCTGGGGCTCTGGAAAGAGCTCTGTGGAAAAAAAAGAAAAGGAAAAATTCCCAGTACTAGCATTTCTCTTGGCCTCAGAAGAGGACTTTAACATTTGTTGAGCATCAGCTATCTCCCAGCCAGTAGGACAAATGCTCATGCTCCTCGCACTCCTAAATGGAGAATCTGTGCAAAATGATTATTAAACAGTAACAATGAGAAATCAGCACGCATTCAACAAGAAGAAAGTAGCCTTCATGATTTAACTGTATCTTATGTGGCTACAAATACAGCTGTGTTTAGAAAGAGGTCCACATCTGCACCACTGACTTTGTGCCACTTTCTCTCCTTATGTTTCGTTTATGAAATGGGGCGCCTTCCCTCTTGGTATTTCTCGAAATGGGTGTCAAGCTTAGGTTTCCTACCCTCATTCACATGCTAGGAATTTTGTGGCTATACCTTTATTTCTTTCAAAGCTATTAATACTGGCCACGTGCGCACACACACACACATAACTTATATGACTCAATTGCATATTGATTCTATTCAACTAACCAGTTAATCCAATGCTCGTAAGTAAACACAAGCTGTAGGCTATAGGTCTTAATTACTGACAATGATTAAGATGTTAGTTATTACTTAACTAACAGATTTTTTTGTTAGCCAGAACTTTGGTTTATCTTTTCAAACACATAAAGGAAAAGAAGCAACTGAACAGTTGAGGCTTTTAGATAAAATAGTTTCCTGGTTAACTTCATATTTCAGTTATCTTGCTTTTAATTGCCCAAATAATTTATTTAATTTCATTTTATAAACTTATCAAGTACATAATAATTTATACAAGAATTTCAGGGTCTTTTACTGATGAAGTTTTTCTATTTCAAGTATCTACAATGCTCTTTCACAGTCACAATGATATGATAAGCAAACATTTTAATTTTTATTTGGGAAATAATTATGGTCAATAATCAAGTGTAATCTAAAAAAATGGTATTTAGCCACTTAAGCCTTTTTTAAGCTTTTGGGAACTTGTATGAAAAATATGGCATTGTTGAAAATGATAGTTACGTTTTGCTTTATCAGAGAAACGAACAGATAAATCAGCTGTATCTGGGGCCATTCGATTGAAAATCAATGTGGAAATAAAAGGAGAAGAGAAGGTTGCTCCATATCATATACAATATACATGTCTACATGAGGTAAGTTGAATTATATTAATAATAAAACCTAGAAAAGAAATTGATCTTGATTATGGATCATGCAACAAAATGTTTGGTTTAAAAAATTGAATTAGGTTTATGGAGTTGTTGCTAGAGTTCTTATTCTGTGTACAATAGTATAGCAGGTGATGTCCTAGGGTATCATAAAGTGTATGCATTTCTCCCTGAAAAGATTGTAGTCTAATTAGAGTTTAGGAACGAGCACACGAGTCAGGTATTAATAAATCGGGCAGTAAGATGATGCATAAATAGACTAAATTAAATTACTGTTCTTCCAAGGAGGAAAAAGTGTTAAAAAGTGGCCATTGAGGAAATGAGTCATGGGAACTATTTTGAAAGCATTAAAGGATATAGTATTTTATTTATTCAGGAGATGATCCAAATCATGACTGTTCTTGAGAATCCTGAGTTAGTGTTGATTTGTTGAAGACTTAATTAGGAGCATTGTTTATAACTAAAAATATTAAAAATGCTGATATAGCGATGACTTTTCAGAGCCAATGTGATTTAAAAAAAAACAACAACAACAAACCCATTGCCATCGAGTCAATTCCAACTCATAGCCACCCTATAGGAGGGGGTAGAACTGCCCCATAGTGTTTCTAAGGAGTGCCTGGTGGATTCGAACTGCCAACCTTTTGGTTAGCAGCCATAGCTCTTAACCACTACGCCACCAGTGTTTCCCAAAGTGATAAGCATCCATTTTTTCTTCCTTTTCTGAGTACACCAAAAGACTTCATACTTATTAAACTCTCCTCCATTCTAATTACCCTTTCCCACACATACATATAGGTATGGAGAATGTGGTTACCCTACTCATGGGAGTAGAGAATACACTCACCCAAAAGGTGGGGTCTGGTTGTACCTGGAGGGAGGTGGAGACCATCCAACATGAATCCAAAGGGCAGATCCACCAGGACATTGTGTGCTTCAGTATAGATACACAGATGAATAATCTTGGTTTCCTATTGGCTGCTTTGCATCTGAGAGCTAAGGTAGAGGTGTCACCAGAGTCTTTCCTTGATGAAAATGGTACTTGTCCCATTTATCAAAACATAGAAGGTAAGGCTGAGAAGTGTACCTTTCCCCATGTTCAAAAAGGTAAAGATGGAAATATTGCATTGATTAAGGGTAGGGTTGTACAGCAGATTATTGTAACTGCTGTCAATAAATTGTACACCCTAACCCTAACCCTTGAAAAAAAAGAAATGTAAAAATCACACAAACAGATGATATTTAAACTCACAATACTGATAAAGTAGAAATTATTCTAATGAACTAAGGAAATCTTAAGTTTACTCTAAAACCATCTTTTAAGTAATAAAAAAAGAATACTTTCCCAAGACAGAAAAAACACACATGAAAGAATCTTTGCTCTTTTACAAATTATTTTTAAAATATGTCTATGAAAATTTATATATGTAATTATTTGCACCCCATTCTACTAAAGAAGGAATGAGGAACAGCGTTTAAGTTATTTACACATCGTACAAGTAATTAGGAATAGGACCTAGGCTTAATTTCCTGACTGTGATCTGGTCTGTGATAGTCTTTCAAGAAAGTTGGTTCCATTTTCAGACCAATAAAAAGAGCTCCCTCGACCTGGCATGATGTGGAGCCAATTCTGCCTTTAAGATTTGAGCAGAAAGGATTCAGGATCAGAAAAACAGCATTACGCTTTGCTTTTCAGAATCTTTCCTGCTGGTCCAAGGACCAGAAAGAACTATCCAAAAAGGTCCTTCAGTTGACTCTGATTACATCCATGCAGCAGTTACTACACTTGATAGAGGGAAAAGGAATTGTGGGTAGTGGTTTCTTCATTATAAAATTCTCAAACATTCCTTTTAACCTCGATGATTGCCCTGCCTCCTACCATTTTGCAGCTAAAGCCCTCTTAATATTATTTATGTAACTAAATGATGTACGAACATAGCCATAACCACATTGTTTGTCCAGGGTCCTATAATCTACTCAGAACCCATGAACACAAAATCACTGTCATGTTCTAGCATGTAGAAATGTTTACATGCAAAAGCTTTCATTTCCTTCTGAAAATGTTTTTGTATACAAAGAACATTTGAATCAATAATTCTGTATAGACCCATCAGAAGTAAAAGCAGATTTTGTATAACAGACGAGTTAATAAAAATGCAAGATATTCCTATTGCCTATAAATGCTGACAAAACATTAGAAGCAATTCAATGCAAGTATATTTTTCTAAAATTTTTAAATAATTCTGTCCTGTTGTGAGGAATTACAGAATAATGGAAAATCCTCTTACCTTTAGAATCTGTTCCATTACTTGACTGAAGTGAAATCTAATGGGGGAGTGAAAATCCCAGAGGTCAAAGGGGATGAAGCCTGGAAGGTTTTCTTTGATGACGCTTCCCAAGAAATAGTAGATGAATTTGCTATGCGTTATGGGATTGAATCCATTTATCAAGCAATGACGTAAGTTCTTTAGAACATTTTACTTACTCAAAAATCTCTGTTGAAATCTAAAGAAAAAGTGTCCATTTCATGTTGTCTAATTGACATGAAACTTTGATATAAAAAAATTACATTTTAGTGTGAATGTTTGATGCTGAATGCCTTGTCTCTTATAACTGTAAAGTATTTAACAATTTGGAGATTCACTACCACCATCTTCCCAGTACTATTCTTTACTTAAAGTATGGTCCCAGAACAGCAGTATCAGAAGCACTTGGGGATTTATTACAAATGCCTAATAGTGGACCTCATCTAAAACATGCTGAGAGTGGGACCTAGCAATTGTGTGTGTATGGTTTTTTTAAATATTTTATTGTGTTTTCAGTGAAAGTTTACACAGCAGTTTATACACACTTTATATACAAAGTGTTCAGTGACATTGGTTACATCCTTCACAATCAGTGAACATTTTCTTATTTCCATTCCCATCTATCTAGTTTCCCTGTCCCCTTACATTCTCATCTTTGTTTTAAAGTAATCGTTGACCGTTTGGTCTCATGTAGATGATTTTTTTAAAGGAGCACAGTACTCATGGGTGTTTTTATTTTGTGAGCTAATCTGTTATTTAGCTAAAAGGTGGCCTCAGGGCCTAGTTTCAGTTCAGGGTTTAAAGAGTAACGCAGGGCAGTAGTCTCAGGGAGTCTGCTAGTCCCAACCAGTAGAGTAAGTCTGTTTTTTGTAGGAATTTGAGGTTCTGTTCCACATTTTTCTCTCATTCTATCAGGATGCATCTCTAGTGGCCCTGGTCAGAAAAGTCATTAGTGGTAGCCAGGCACCATCTAGTTCTTCTGGTCTCGGGGTAGGTGAGTCTGTGGTTCGTGTAGACTGTTAGTCCTTTGGACTAGTTTTTCGGAGTCTTTGTTTTCCTTCTTTTCTTTTGTTCCCCATGAGCAGAGACAAGTAGTTGTATCTTAGATGGCCATTCACAAGCTTTTAAGACCCCAGACACTACTCACCAAATCAGGATGTAGAACATGAACTTTATGAACTATATTATGCCAATTGACTGAGATGTCTCATGAAACTATGGTCCTAATCCTTCAAACCCAGGAAACCAATCATGTGAGGTGTTTGATTATGTCAAAAAAGTATCTGTAATGTGCCCCCTATGTGCTTTATTGTATATATGAATATACGTGCACACAGTCACATATGTGCATATACATATGCATACATCTATATATATACACATATATACTCACATGTACATACATATACATACCTATACAAATATTTGTCTACATACATACATAGTTTTTTTGGTTTTATTGCTGTTGTTTCAAAATTATATATGCCATTGAATTACCAAAAGGTTCTTTTTTCTCATGTACATTTTAGTGACAGCATTTACTCCATGAAGCTGTGCATACTTCACCCTCATTTGGTGTTTCCTTTCCTATCACCAAAAATAACAAGTGTCTACTATATAGAGAGTGAATCCCCCCCACTGCTGATAATCAATAATGAACGTTAGTTTCAGCATATTTGCCTATTCATGTCATTTCATAGAAGTGAGAGCATACAACTTTTTTTTTTTTTTTTTTTTTTGTGATTGACTTATTTCGCTGAACATAATGGCCTCCAATTTCACCCATGTTCCAAGATGTTTTGGGAACTCATTTTTCTTTATCACTGAATAGTATTCCATTGTGTGTATGTATTACACTTTACTTATCCATTCATCCATTGATGGGCACTTGGGTTGTTTCCATCTTTTTGCTATTGTGAAAGTGCCATGATGAACTCAAGTGTGCATATGTCTGTGCCATTTCTCTTAGATGCCTAGGGTATGTACCTAGGGGTACAATTGTTGAGTCATATGGTAGTTCTATTTTTATTTTTTGAAGAACCACCACACTGTTTTCCACAATGGCTGTACCATTTTGCATTCCCACCAGCAATTGATAAGGGTTCCAATTTCCCCATATGCTCGCCAACATTTGTCATTTTCTTTTTTATCTTAGCCATTCTAGTGGGAATGAAATGGTATCTTTTGTGGTTTTGATTTGCATTTCTCTGATGGCTAATAACGTAGAGCATCTTTTCATGTGTTTGTTGGCCATTTGAATATCCTCTTTGGGGAAGTGTCTGTTCATCTTCTGTGCCCAGTTTTTTATTGGGTCCTAGCAATTGTGTTTTAACAAACCAGTCAGGCGATTTTTATATACTCTAAGGTTTGCAAAGCAATGTCATATTTTATATCTAAGGAAACTTAAGCCCTAATGTTTGAAGTATACTGTCCAAGATTATAAAGGCAGTTGCTGTCAGAAGCACATCCAAAGCCATTACACTATCTTGTCCCTAATATTAGACTATTCCCTTCCTTCCTATATTAAATCAGTGTTGCTAATTCAGTAAAATGAAGATTTATTTAGTACCGAGGAAACCCAGACACGGTGCTTGATGAGATACACGCATCACTTCTTTGAGGAATTTCAGTAAGACTCTACTTGCCTCATTACTTGCCGTATAGTTTGATAAGTGCATTTGGTTCAGATGTATCCCATGCATGATCTGCAGACATTCACGTGCATGTATTAGAGGACTTTTCTTTCATATTAGTGATAAAATCATATTTCATTTAACTGACTAGATGCTGGTCCAGATGTTCAATTAATATCAGCCATCTCAATGATTGATGTGGGTTGGAGCAAAGTCAGTCCTCCTCTTCAAAGTTTACTATAAATTGCATTTAATCATGTCATATAACTCTAAAACAGCATAATGTAAGAATGAATTTTATTACTATTAGAGTGTGCTTCTTCAGTTTGCAGAATGTTTTGATGCTAAGTAATGAAGACTTACAGATGCTTAGACTCTAAAGGGACCTTAAAGGTCATTTAATTGAACTTCCTCCCAAAGCAGGAAACCCTGTTACTACATTGCTGACTAGTAGTCATCACTCTTTACTTGCACAAGTCCAGTAAAGGGGAGCTCACTCCTTCAGAGGCAGCCTACTGTGTAATTGGGCAGCCGTAATGGAATCTGAGACCTTGCCATCTGCTTCATCTCATGCTAATGGCTATAATTCAGCAGAGCACCTAGTATAAAATTTGAACACAATAAAATGCAACTATAATTAATAGTCTAAAGTTAATTAACTATTATGCCCAAAGAGACCTAGGTTACAAAACATACCAAAACAACCTGCTTCAGGAAAGAATCCCAGTAAAAGGAAAGGATTGGGTTAAGTTTATTCCAAAATATTCTGTGAGCTGATGTCAGATTCCTTTCATTTTATGTTTTCAACATTCTGAGAAGTATAGTCATATGAATACAGAAAAACGGTAAATGTCTGATAATTGAAAATAAGAGAATTAACCCTTCTTTATCTTATTGCATTGTATGTTCCCCTTGCCTCTTAACCTAAGTAAATAATAAAAGTACTAAAATACTTTTTGGATATTTATTTGGAATCAAGTGGTCTGCAGGTAAACCGGGTCCTATACGATTTATAAAACTCAGACTTAACAAAGCCCCCGTTCACACTAGATAACAGTCTAGTTTGCAGGAGTCAACAAATTTTCTCAATAATGGATCAGATACTAAATATTTCAGCTTTAGAGCCCTACAGTCTCTATCACAACTGGTCAATTCTGCAGTTGTAATGCAAGAGCAGCCATAGATAGTAAGTAAACAAAAGGGGGAGGCTGTGTTCCAATAACAATTTAGTTACAAAAACAAAAACTGCAGGCTGGATTTGGCTTATGGGCCCTAGACTGCCAACCACTGCTCTAGAGAGGGAAAGCAAGGCAGATAGACATGAGGAAAGAATGTCTTGGCTTTTTGTGATAAATTGACAAATGTGCTTCAATGATAAGCAAATAAGTGGTAGATTATGTCTAATTGTTATGTATTTAATCATGAATCGATATTTTTAATTCACTGTTTCTTGTACCATTGAATACAAAATTTACCATCTTCCCAGAATAAAAAACATCTCCATTATTTGGTGACTGGATAACTGCTAAAAAGAAAACAAACACAAAAGAACACTACAGCCTAAGTACAATCTCTTCACTTACTATTTACTGTTGAGCATTAGTTGTTGGAAATTGTTTTTATACGAAAACATGCATGTACAATACTCCTTTTATATTAATATGTTGATATAATATATACATAATTATGTTTAAGAGAGAATGGAATCACTCAAAAGTGCATTTGAATTCCATTTTAGAATTTGCATATTGAAATCTTGAAGAGAGTAGTCATATCTTTCATTACTGCTTTATAAGAAATCCTGAGTGCATGATAGAAACTCAATATATGTCTGTAATTGAGTGAATCTGAAGCAGAAGTTATTTATCAGAATCACATTTATTCTCATCTTCCGACATATCTCTGGATGTCAGAGGTCATCAGTAGCTGTGTTAGTTATCTAGTGCTGCTATAACAGAAATACTACAAGTGAATGGCTTTAGCAAAGAGAAGTTTATTCTGTCACAGTCTAGGAAGCTAGAAGTCCAAATTGAGGACGCCATCTCCAGGGGAAGGCTTTTCTCTCTCTGTCTGTTCTGGGGGAAGGTCCTTGTCGTCAGTCTTCCCCTAGGTCTAGGAGCTTCTCAGTGCAGGGACCCCAGGTCCAAGGGATGTGCTCTGCTCCTGGTGCTGCTTTCTTGGCGATATGAGGTCCTCCTGTCTCTCTGCTTGCTTCTCTCTCTCATATCTTAAAAGAGATTGATTTAAGACAAAATCTAATCTTGTAGATTGAGTCTTGCCTCATTAACATAACGGCCTCTAATCCTGCCTCATTAACTTCATAGAGGTAGGATTTATAACACATAGGAAAATCACATCAAATGATACAATAGTGGACAATCACACAATACTGGGAATTATGGCCTAGCCAAGTTGACACACATTTTGGGGGACACAATTCAATCCATGACAGTTGCCAAACACAAGCAAAGTGAAACGGGGACTTTTAAGCTGACGTTGGTACCTATTTTACCGTTTACGCTGTATTAAAGTATTTTAGAGCACACCACCCTAATCAATCATTTCTAATAATTTGAGAAAGTTTCAGAGTACTGACATTTTTGTCAGGTTTGAGGTATAATTTTCTGGTACACTTTTGACCAATACTTTCAACACAATAGTTTTTCGAATAAACTGTAATTTGTGTCCCAGCCTACTGTAGATCAATGAATAACTCAACTTAAAAAAAATGATTTATGTATAACTCTATGTTCTAATTTAAACCAGCTAACTAATGAATCAGTATTTTTCTGTTGTTCTGAAGTCTTGTTTCTAGGGACCACAAAACAAAACCAAATAGACCAAACAATCACCACCAACACAACAAAACAAAAAAAATAGAAATAGATACACCAAGCTTGTCTCGGAATTACTTTCCTCTTAATTTTTAAAATTGCAAAGTTGAGAAATTTAGCTTTAAGGAAGGAACCAATGCCCTATCTATGTAGTCAGAACACTTATGAATTTGAGAAAGGGCAAACTGTTTAATTCTTGTGAACTTTCTTAGACAACATTTGATCAGAAGCAGATATCAAGCTGCAGTTTCTTTTGATATTTAAACTCCTCTTACACTCAGCCAAATCTCCTGGTAACATTGAAATTTTTTCCTCTTTTAGTAGAGATTGCTTGTTTTCTTTTAAATATTCTCCCATTTCTTTGAAGATGGATTTGGAGAAGAAATAAAGGGGAAGTGTGTATTAAATCATAGAATCTGGTAGTACATTATTAAATTTTCCTCTTGTGTATTGCTTATCATAGAAAGGAGGATGAACCTGTTTTGTTGGTAAATAACCTGAACATTAATACTGAACTTCCCAGTTCTTCAAGGTACCTCCTGCTTACTGTAAATGCACTCTCCTTTTACCACAGAACATTTTATAGAGAGCAAAATTCATTTGCTCTATTTCTTGTATAAAAATGTATCCTTCGTTCAGGAGCACTTGTGAGAAGGGAGAAAGGGCTTATGATTTTTCTATTTGGACAAGTGATTGATCAAGGACTGGAAGGATTTATTCCCACATGGTAAATGCAACCATCCATCTAAAATAAAAGCAATGTTCCAATTTATGACAGAACAGGAGTCTGTTCCCTCACCCAAAGCAGAACAACATTTCACATTACTTTGCACCATGAAGTTGGGCATAGAGCCTGTTTCCATCATGAGATTTTTGGAAGTCTTTGACACTTTTCACATATTTATACAAACCTATACGTTCCTAATAATGTCCTGACAGACCAATTTTTCATTCCCATAGATTACCAATTAATTTCATGTCAGATATTATGGATTAAATCATCCTCTGCTGGTGATTTCTTTCAAGCAAATACACTTTAACTGGGTGTTTATTGAGCCTTTTATTTGTTGTAAAATGAAACCCAAAGTGTTTCACAAAATCAGGGATCCTATTAGATTATGATCATGCCTCCATAATACCAAATGAGGGAAGAAACATAAGGCCAATATTTTGACATGGCATGCTTGGCAAACAACCTATACCTTGGCACCAGCCATCTTAAATTAATTCGTATTTGAACCAAAACTAGATAGAGTTTAAAGTCACCAGTCTATTTTAGCTGTTTGAGACTTGAGACTGCTTTCTAAGAGGAGTTCTGCTTAATAGATTTATTCATTTATTTAAGAAATATTTATTGAGTGCCTACCATGTGCCGGAAGCTTTTCTAGGCACTGCGAACACAGCAGCAAACAATAAGTCAAGGTCTTGTTTCTCATGGAGCCCACATTCTGGAAGATGGCCTTCATTTATTCAATAGATGTTTTCTGAGTATCTACTAGGTATGAGGACTTATACAGGGTAAGGGAGAATGAGCAATAAAAGATATCTATTGCTCCAATGAGCTTTTAATCTAGGGGAAGAAGAGGAGGTGTGCATAGGTGCTGTAAGAGCACAGCAGTAGAAGGAACAAATTTCTGTCGGCACCATGAGGAGGGGTCAGACAGGGCTGATAGACAGCCTGAGGGTTACAACCTTCCTTCCTCTTCAACTTATTTCACTCCTCCAAGTTCTACGCATTCCATTCCCTTCCTGTCCCACTCCACTGCCCTCATGCTCAAAACCTCCATAGTCAGCCTTGAGCAATCCATAGCATCTATGAAAAGCTACAGTGCTTTTGGTCATAGGAGAAGTGATCCTTAAAGATTTGAGCCCCACTCCAGTGACAAGGATGAATAACATGTACACTCATCACAGAAATGCATACTGGTCTAAGCAAGCATGAAAAATGTTGTTTCAATGTATTTTCCAGTATCAAGAATACAAATAGTCTTCCATTTTGCTGTGTTTCTCTGAAATCTCTTCCAATGGTGTAAGAATCATTATCCTCTTTTCAGCACTTTTTTTCAATCACCCTGCTCTTCTGTTCATTAAAAATTACTGCATTTTATCCTTTAAGTCAAAGACATTCCTTTGAAAACTACAAGTTGGATGTGATTAGGGACAATATCCGTGGAAAGGCATGTGACTTAGACAAATGTTTTAATCTTATTTTTTCCATCATGATGCCTGTGAAACAATAGGAAGTCAGCTGAAGCCAGATGTGCTATTTGAGATGCACATGACTTCCCGATATTTTGCTAAAATATTTTGGAATTTAAGAGTTGATAAATGTTGCCGTGGTTGCTTCGGCTGAAAACATGTCAGCAATTATCTCATTCTTGGCAATTTAAACATCTGCTTAAGTTTGTCTCTAACTTTTCCCACGGAACTGTAATTCTATTTGTTATTTGGACTCTAAGCCCATTTTCTTGAAAAATTGAAGCCAAGTGCTTTTAAGATTATTAATCCATTGTTTTTAATCATGTCTTTGGGGGGAAATGTTAAGCATTTCCAGAGATTGCAGAAGTACTTCTAAAGCTATTTGCAGAAGTACTTTTAAAGCTATTTTCCTTAAAGGTGTCCTTTTCTGAAGGGTGGGCTGCTGCAGGAATATACTCAGCCGTTTTAAATTGCAGATTGTGCTTTTAGTCTTGCTCCCATCCAGAGATCGGTTTAAGCAATATTGGAACTACAGCATTTAAAGGAAAATGCTTTTCAATGGAGATGGTTAGAAGCTTAAAAAAAAGTTTGCCTTGGCTGTAACTGCACATACCAAACTCCAAACCGTTGCTGTCGAGTCGATTCCAACTCATAATGATCCTATAGGACAGAGTAGAATTGCCTCGTAGGGTTTCCAAGGAGCAGCTGGTTGATTCAAACTGCTGACCTTTTGGTTAGCAGCCACGCTCTTAACCACTGTGCCAGCAAGGCTCCTGTAACTGCACATAAAGGAATCAAACTCAGAGGTGCAGACATTTGTGCCAGATTCGAGATCGTGGGGAAGTTTGTGAGCGGAAAGCTCTGTGAACAGCAAAGTTTGCCTCTGGTGACTCCCAGGCCCCTTGCTTTCTTGTCATCCCTTCTAACCCCTGACTCCAATAGAATCAGATATTGACGGTAAGAAGGAATACATATGGCAGGACATAATGTGCTGTCCATGTTCAGAGACAGATAGCGTATCAGAACCAGTGAAGACTAGGTCTTCTACTTGTTGTTAGAGGGCTTCTAACTGTTGTTGTTAGTTGCCACCAAGGTGATTTCAAACTCATGGCGACCCCATGTGTACAGAGTAGAACTGCTCCATTGGGTTTTTGAGGCTGCAACTTTTTGGAAGCAGGTCCCCAGACCTGTCTTCCGAGGTGTCTCTGGGTGGGTTCAAACTACCAACTTTTCTCCTAGCTGTTGTTGTTAGGTGCCCTCGAGTCGATTTCGACTGACCCCATGTGACATAGTGGAACTGCCCCACAGGGTTTTCTATGCTGTAATCTTTGGGGAAGCAGATCCACTAGGCCTTTCGGCTGTGGAGTCCCTGGGGTGGGTTCATACTGTCAAACGTTTGGTCTGTTTGCATCACCCAGGGACTCCAGGTTTTCTAATAGCTCCTTCATTTTCAGATGGATAAAGTGAACCTGAGAGTGATGAAGTTACTTTACTGAAGTCACAGAACAGGGTTAGGATTAGAATGAAGCATGCTATGGTGCCTTTAGCTCTAGACTGGTTATCCAGAATCCCTCTATTCTCCCACACATCAAAAAAAAAACATCTTTGTAGCTCATATCTTCAAGATTTCCAAAAAAATGTAGCTCGTAATCCCATTAAGACTTTGCCTCCTTTGTAATTTGTCTTTTATTTCTTTTTCTTTCAGTTATCTAAGAAATGTATACTGTAACACATACTATTACTTCTAGAATATCAACTGTCTAATCAGTTGCCATTTAGGGTTGCAAGGAACGCTGGGTAAACGTGAAAGGCAAACTCAATGTGGACTGCTGTTTTGGTATCAAGACATATCTTCTCTTCTTTAACTTACAAGTCTCCTAGTTACAGTTTCCAGAACAGCACTGATATTGTACCAACTAGGAAAAATATTGGAGCCCTGGTGGTGAAGTGGTTAAGAGATCAGGCTGCTCACCAAAAGGTCAGCAGTTTGAATCCTCCAGCCACTCCTTGGAAACCCTATGGGGCAGTTCTACTCTGTTCTATCGGGTCGCTATGAGTCGGAATCGACCTGATGGCACACAGCAACAGCAGGGAAAAGATGATACTGAGTTTTTATAATGACTCTCCTTATTAGAATAATCTGAAAATCCTGTGTCTAAGTTGAAGTGTTTTTTATTTTTTGATATTTGTTTTTGTTTTGTTTTTAATCAATATTAAATGCTTATATTGTAATCTTTCTATTCCAACTTTTAACTCCCAAGTCACTAGTTCTAAGAAGAGCATTTTAATATAATTTCTAAGAGGTGGACAACTACTCCCTAAGTATTATTTCTTTAATCTGTAGACATACTGAGATGTATTCAATATAATTTTGACCAGATTTAGGAAGTGCACATTTATGATTTTGCTCAATTTGTATTTTTTCTTTCATCAATAACAAAAGTTCTGCTGATTAAAATTTTAGCTCAGCTGACAAAAAAAAAACCACAGTAATGCTAAGTTGATATTGAAACTGTTGTAAAATCCTAATGGAAAGAAAAGTAGTATTCGGTGAAATGCTGGGTTTTTCTCATTGGCCTAATTTGATTTTCATTTCAACATTCACACTTACATTTTGCCTTAGGAAATTGTCAGCCAAGATCATTCCATTAATATCTTTAAAATTAATTCTTGGTATATTTTATTTAGTGAAATCAAACTGGTATCTATGTTACTATAATTTTATAGTAAATTTTGCATCTACTCATTAACCAGAAATCACTAGGGGTCTATGATGAATTTTGAAACAAAAAAAAAATTTGTTTGACTTCTTCCGTAAAAACCTTGTCTAATGATATTTTAAAGCTTATACAAATTTTTTAAAAGAAAAATCCATATAAAGAAAGTTTTACTTTAGTTAAACAAGAATAAAGACAGGAGTGGAAATGATCTCTTTGCTTCTTATTAGCCCTTTAGGTTGCAAAGAGACTTCTAAAATTAACAATGGGACAAAAGTTGAATTAATAAGATTTAAAATATAGTTGTATAGATATATTTTTTTCTGATTAGGGTAATAAAACATGCTAATAGTAGATCACTTTGAAAATAACAAAATTCTGTAACTCCACCAAGAGATAACCACTATGACCATTTTAATAGTATTTCTTGCCAGACTTTTGCTTGTTGTTTCCTGTGTATGTGTGTGTCTGTGTGTATGCTCTTTAAGATCATAATATACAAATATATTTGCATCTGACTTCTTTCGGTAACTTACAGAGTTCCTTTGAAGCCTTATTTGCTGACCACCTGGATGTTGTCAGCATCCACCTGAAGGCCTTAAACTGCAGGGCAAGTGCCCAAAATTTTTCTAATCTTTGTCTTGTCTTTATTCAAGAGCTCTACTCAAGTTCTCTCTTAGACTGGGGAAAGATATTCTCCTGTTCCTTTTGGTGGATTCTCTGAGAGTCTGATTTTTTTTCCCCCCCCTGGATAATGTAAACAACCTGTGAATTTTTGTCTTGCTACAAGCAGAACATAAGAATATGTATATAATCCCCAGGGTATGCTGTTGCCAGTGTTCTTCCAGCTCCTCCTTCTAACTACTTGCACATCCCATTGCCCATTCCTTATCGTTCAAGCTGTATTGCAATCTAGGGAGTTGTATACTGTTTAATGGACACAGAGTGAGAAAGAGTGAAAAATGAGAAACAGCTTTGCTGCCTGGGGAGGCCGTTACCATGGAATAGGCGAGTGGTCAACAGCTTTGATGGGCAGCAGCTTAGGCCCCAGATCTCTGATCTAGGGTATACAGTTGGGTTTCCTAGAAATATCCTCCTGTTTTCCCTCTATTTGATCAGGTTAATATTCTTCAATCAATATTCTCAATGTAGCCAACTGCCCTAAAGTTTGGGGTACGTTCTTCCCAGAGACTGGGAAATCTTTGCTTGGTATCTATTGTGCTATTGTGATTGTGTATCCTTTTTGGGTTTTGTGGATGTTTTCATGCGAGACTTAGAGGGATGAGTCATGTGCAGCTGACTACCTCCCATAATACCCCAGAAATCACCTCTGTTAAACTCTAATCAGAAAGTGAAACATTCCTGCCAGTTCTCTAAGATGAGCACATGCCTAATGCGCTGGAAGATTTACAATACTGGTCTTAGCATACCGATTACAAATAGAATACTATTAGCCTTCAAAGCTGCCATCATCATAACTGCTATGTATTTCAACTGAATGTTCACAAAGTAATTGGATGTTTTGATAAACTGTCATACTCAAGGTAAACAAGCGCATGTCCTGTTCTCTCTGGTTCTACATAATACCTTTGGCTCATATTGCTTTGATTTGTTTTCATTAAGAAATGGGTATTGGTCAACCCTGGGTATAAGAAAACACTGTGTTAAAATGTCAGGCTGTTTAGGAGGACAGCCAAGCAAGAACTAAACAGATACACACACATATAATAAACAATATCAAAGAGAATAAACCAAGAGCAGGTATAGCCTAGTGGTTTAGAGAGATGGCTCTGAACTTACATTGCCTGGGTTCTAATCTTTCATCAACTTAACTTGCTCTGTGACCTTAAATATGTTACTTCTCCTTTGTGTATCCAGTTTCTTATCTTTACAGAGGCAATAATAATATAGCACGTATCTCAGAGTTGCTCAAATAAATAAAAAGAGTTAAATGAATATAATCGATAGTACAGCATTTAGGATAGTAATTATTGAGTAATTACTAAATAAATTCTAAAATATTGGGAGAAGAGGAAAATAAGGGTGCTGAATGTGTTGAGACTGAAGCAGACGGTCTTGGATGGTGGGTGGACCATTTTAACATCCTGTCTCAGAGTTACATCCCCAAGATCTGTGGGCTTAATTTTAGATGTTTCAAATTTGTCATGATATCTCTATTTCTAGTCTTTGCCCCAAATTTGGGCTTTTGTCATCTCTGACACAGATTTTTGCCATATCCTCTGGCAAGTAAGACTTAGAAGGAAAAAAAATAGAAAAGGGAAGAAAATGTTTCATTACAATGAGTGCACAGGAGGGAGTCAGATTTCAAAAGGACCAGCAAACCAAAGACAATACCAAGTATTTAAAGAAAAACTGCAAAATTCCTAAGATTACCAGGTTTACATGATGTTTTCAGGATGTTTGTGGTGGTTTTCATACTTCCACCTGGTTTTCATATTTTCAGAGGTCGTGGAAATTTGGCTTCCACAAGCCTAAAATGTATAGAATTTCCTATACATAAGACTATAACACTTTGTGTCTTTCCACTGTACCTTGGTTTGTTCTATTCCATATATATATATATTCATTCATTCAGTGATGCCATGTATCCTTGTATGAGGTACATCCTTGCTTGTCTATCTCTTAATTACCTATTCATTCTTAGCCTGCTCTCACTATGAGAAGTCTTCCCTGACCCTCCCCACCAGGCCATAGTGTACATATTCTAACTTCATGTCTTCATAGTACCCCTTAATGCCTTTCTTGTTATTAAAGATACTAAATTTCTTGTGTGATTGGTTCTCCACTAGTCTGTAAGTAGATTCATCATTGTATACCCAATAAGTAACAGTGTCTGTCGTTCAGATGTGTTCAATAAATGTTTGTTGACCCAAGTTCTAGGGACTAAAGTATCCACTCTTCGATGGCCTTTACCTAAACCCTTATCCTCTAGGCCTTGGCTCATACCTTTCCCTCTGGCTCCCTCTCTATTAACCACTAGTGTACACAGCTCAGCCTTTTAGCCTCAGGGTAACTGCCCACTTTAGAAGTTTTGCCCTCCATCACCAGGCCTTATACCGCTACCTCGTGGCCCACTGAGTTTTTTACTATCTCTCTAATAGCACTTCCTTCTGTATGGCAAAATTAGGGTTTAATGTGCTTGCTTCCAATTAGAGGTATGCATTTTTTTACACATTAGGGACCATGCTTTAATCAACTTTGGAATCCTACCACTGAGTACAGTGCCAGAAATATGTGAATGTGTGCTGAGTAGACCATGAAGGGAGAATGCTCTGACCAGATGGCTTTAATATAAAAATAGGTAAAAGGTTAACAGAAAGACCTTAGAATCAAAGGAACTTCCTTAGTGAGAATATTATAATTCTAGTTATGTTTATTTTTTATAAAGAAAATTTAAAGTGTGAGCAGCAATGTATTTTCACTATTTTTCCAATTTTTCTATGGATAATATCTATTCCCATTAATGATAAATGCATAACAAAGATTGTATTAAACTAGATAACTCAAAATTACATTTATGTACATTGCTTTGTCTGTTACCCACACATTTTTATATCTAGTTTATAATTATTGTTTTTTTAATTTTGTATTATAGATGAAAGTTTACAGGGCAAATTAGTTTTTCATTCAAAAATATTATACACACATTGTTTTGTGACATTAGTTGCAATCCCTACAACGTGTCAGTGCTCTCCTCCTTTCCCTTTCTACCGTGGATTCTCTATTTCCATTCATCCAGTCTTCCTGTCCCTTCCTGCCTTCTCGTCTTTGCTTTTGGGTTAGTGTTGCCCATTCGGTCTTGTGTACTTGATTAAAGTAAGAAGCACGTTCTTCACAAGTGTATTACTGTTCGTTTTATGTTGTCGTTGTTAGGTGCTGTCAAGTCAGTTCCTGCTGAGAGCGACCCTATGTACAACAGAACGAAACACTGCCTGGTCCTGCACCATCCTCACAATTGTTGTTATGGTTGATCCTATTGTTGCAACCACTGTGTCAATCCATCCCACTGAGGGTCTTCTTTTTCACTGACCCTCTACTTTACCAAGCATGATGTTCTTCTCCAGGTGCTGATCCCTTCTGATAACATGTCCAAAGTATGTGAGACGAAGTCTCACTATCCTCACTTCCAAGGAGCACTCTGGCTGTACTTCTTCCAAGATAGATTTGTTTGTTTTTCTGGAGGTCTATGGTATATTCAATATTCTTCACCAACACCATAATTCAAAGGCAACAATTCTTCTTAGGCCTTCTTTATTCATTGTCCAGCTTTTGCATGCATATGAGACGATTGAAAACATCATGGCTTGGGTTAGGTGCACCTTAGTCCTCAAGGCGACGTCTTTGCTTTTGAATAATTGAAAGAGGTCTTTGCAGAAGATTTACCCAGTGCAATGCATCATTTAATTTCTTGATTGCTGTTTCCATGGACGTTGATTGTGGACCCAAGTAAAATGAAGTCCTTGACAATTTCAATCTTTTCTCCATTTATCATGATGTTGCTTATGGATTCACTGGTGAGGATTTTTGTTTTCTTGATGTTAAGGTGTAATCCACACTGAAGGCTATGATCTTCGATCTTCGTCAGTAAGTGCTTTAAGTCCTCTTCACTTTCAGCAAGCAAGGTTATGTCTTCTGCATAACTCAAGTTGCTGAAGAGTTTTCCTTTGGTCCTAATGCCCCGTTCTTCTTCATATAGTCCACCTTCTCAGATTATTTGCTCAGCATACATATTGAATAAGTATGGTGAAAAGATACAATCCTAATGCACACCTTTCCTGACTTTAAACCATGCAATATCCCTTTGTTCTGTTCAAACAACTGCCTCTTGATCTGTGTACAGGTTCTGCATAAGCACAATTAAGTGTTCTGGAATTTCCATTCTTTGTAAGGTTATCTATAATTTGTTATGATCCACATAGTTGAATGCCTTTGCATAGTCAATAAAACAGCTTTGTTTTAGAGGCCTGACTAATCTTTGTCTGAAAGGCAGGCTTCAGGAGTGACTGTAGTTTTGAGTTAACACCATGTCCGGGGCCCATAGTCTCGGATGTCCCTCCGTCCTGTGTCAGACCAGCAAGTCTGGTCTTTTTTTGGTGAATTTGAACTTCCTTCTACATTTTTCTCCTGCTCTGTTTGGGACCCTCTACTGTGATCACTGTCAGAGCGGTTGGTGGTGGTAACCAGGTGCCATCTAGTTCTGAGCTCAGGTTGGTGGATGCTGTGGTTCATGTGATCCATTAGTCCTTTGGAGCAATATTTTCCTTATGCCTTTGGTTTTCTCGATTCTTCTTTGCTCCAAATGTGATGGAATCAATAGATATATCTTAAATGGCCACTTGCAAGCTTTTAAGACCCCATACGCTCCAAAGTAGGATGTAGACCATTTTCTTTATGAACTATATTATGCCAATTGACCGAGATGTCACCAAAACCAAGGTACCCAGACCTAAGCCCCAGGAACTTGATCCCTCAAGGTGTTTGGATATGTCTAGGAAACTTCTATGACTTTGCCTTGATCAAGTTGTTCTGACTTCCCTCTATTGTGTGTTGTTCCTCTTACCAAAGTTAACACTTGTCTAATATCTAGTTAGTGATTTCTCTTCCCCACCGATCCCTTCCCTTGTCACCATCGAAGATTGTTTTTTCTGTGTGTAAATATTTTCTTCGGTTTTTATAATAGTGGTCTCCTACAATATTTGTCTTTTTGTGATTGACTTCTTTCACTCAGCATAATGCCCTCCAGGTTCATCCATGTTGTGAGATGTCTCACAGATTCATCATTATTCTTCATCATTGTTTAGTATTCCACTGTGTATATGTACCATAATTTGTTAATCCGTTCATCTGTTGATGGGCACTTAGGTTGTTTCCATCTTTTTGCTATTGTGAATAATGCTGCAAAGAACATGGGTATGCATACGTCTACTCGTGTGATGGCTCTTATTTCTCTAGGATATATTCCTAGGAGTGGAATTGCTGAATCATATGATATTTCTATTTCCAGCTTTTTAAGGAAGCACCATATCGTTTTCTGTAGTGGTTTTACCATTTTACGTTCCACCAGCAGTGCGTAAGAGTTCCAATCTCCCTGCAACCCCTCCCACATTTGTTATTTTCTGTTTTTTTTAAATTAGTGCCAGTATTGTAAGGGTGAGATGTTGTCTCATTGCAGTTTTGATTCACATTTCTCTAATGGCTAATGATCATGAGCATTTCTTTGTGTGTCTGCTACCTGCCTGAATGTCTTCTTTGATGAAGTGCTTGTTCATATCCTTTGCCCATTTTTTTTATTGGATTATTTGTCTTTTTGTCGTTGAGGTGTTGAAGTATTCTGTAAGATTTTTGAGACTAGATCCTTGCTGGATATGTCATAGCCAAAATTTTTTTCCTTGTCTGTAGGTTCTCTTTTTACTCTATTGGTGAAGTCTATTGAAGAGTGTAACTGTTTAATTTTTAGGAGCTCCCAGTTATCTAGTTTCTTGTCTGGTTTTTGAGCATTGTTAGTTATGGTTTGTATTCTCTTTATGCCATGTATTAAGGCCCCTAGTGTTGTCCCTGTTATTTCTTCAACGGTCTTTATTGTTTAGGTTTTCTGTTTAGGTCTTTGATCCATTTTGAGTTAGTTTTTGTGTATGGTGTGAGGTATGGGTCCAGTTTCATTTTTTTACAGATGGTCATCCAGTTTTGCCAGCATCATTTGTTAACAAGATTGTCTTTTCCTCATTTAATGGATTTTGGTCCTTTGTCAAAGATCAGATGACCATAGGTGGATGATATTACATCTGGGTTCTCAATTCTGTTCCATTGGTCTATGTGTCTGTCTTGTACCAGTATCAGGCTATTTTGACTACTGTAGCTTCACAGTAGATTCCAAGATCAGGTAGCATGAGGCCTCCTACTTTGTTCTTTTCCTTCAGTAATGCTTTGCTTATCTGAGGCCTCTTTCCTTACCATAGAAAGTTGGTGATTAGTTTTTCCATCTCCTTAAGAAATACTGTTGGTATTTGGATCGGAATTGCATTATATTGGTAGATCACTTTGGGTATGATTGACATTTTCACAATGTTGACTGTTCCTATCCATGAGTGTCATGGATTGAATTGTGTCCCCCAAAAATATCTGTCAACTCGGCTAGGTCATGATTCTCAGTATTGTATGATTGTCTACCATTTTGTAATCTGATATGATTTCCATATGTGTTGTATATCCTCTCACTACGATGTAATAAGATGGATTAGCGGCAGTTATATTAATGAGGTCTACAAGATTAGATAGTGTCTAAAGGCAATCTCTTTTGAGATGTAAAAGAGAGAAGCAAGCAGAGAGACATAGGCACCTCATACCACCAAGAAAACAGTGTCAGGAGCAGAGTGTGTCCTTTGGACGTGAGGCTCCTGTGCTGAGATGCTCCCAGACCAAGGGAAGTCTGATGCATCACAAGGACCTTCCTCCAGAGCTGACAGAGAGAGAAAGCCTTTCCTGGAGCTGGCGCCCTGAATTTGGACTTCTAGCCTACTGGACTGTGAAAGAATAAACTTCTCTTTCTTAAAGCCATCCACTTGTGGTATTTCTGTTATAATAGCACTAGATGACTAAGACAATGAGCATGGTTTGTTTCTCCATTTATGTAGGTCTCTTTTGGTTTCTTATAGTAGTGTTTTGTAGTTTTCTTTGTACAGGTCTTTGTCAGTGCTAGTTAGATTTATTCCTAAGTATTTTATCTTCTTGGGGGCAATTATAACAGGTATTGTTTTCCTGATTTCCTTTTCAAATTTCTCTTGGTTGTGTGTAGGAACTCAACTGTTTTTTGTATGTTGATCTTGTATCCTGATACTTAGCTGAATATTTCTGTTCTAGTAGTTTTCTTGTGGAATCTTTGGGGTTCTCTGTGTACAGAATGGAGCCCTGTTGGCACAGTGGTTAAGTGTTAAGGGTGCTAACCCAAAGGTCAGCAGTTCAAATCTACCAGCTGCTCCTTGGAAACCCTATGGAGGGCAGTTCTACTCTGTTCTATAAGGCTGCTATGAGTCAGAATCAACTTGATGGCAAAGGGGTTTTTCTTTCTTTCTTTCTTTTTTAAATGTATAGGATCCTATCATCTGTGAATAGGGACAGTTTTATTTCTTTCTTTCCAATTTGTATGTCCTTTATCTCTTTTTCTTGCCTTACTGCTCTAGCAAGGACTTCCAGCACAATGTTAAATGGAAGTGTGATTAAACAGTATCCTTGTTTTGTTCCCATTCTGGAGAATGCTTTCAGTCACTCTCCATTGAGAATGATGTTAGCTGTTGGTTTTGTACAGATACTGTTTATTATGTTGAGGAATTTCCCTTCTATTCCTATTTTGCAGAGTTTTTATCTGGATTAAAATGCCTTTTCTGCACTGGACCACTATCAAATACGATTTCTGCATTGATTGAGATGATCATGTAATTATTTTTATTCTATTTATGTGGTGGATTACATTGATTGGTTTTCTGATGTTGAGCCATCCTTGCATACAGGGTATGAATCCCACTTGGTTGTGGTATATTATTTTTTTTATATGATGCTGAATTCTATTGGCTAGAATTTTGTTGAGAATTTTTGCATATATATTCATGAGAGGTATTGACCTGTAGTTTTCTTTTTTTTTTTTTTGTGATGTCTTTTCCTGGCTTTGGTATCAGAGCTATGCTGGCTTCATAGAATGAATTCAGGAGTATTCCTTCCTTTTCTGTGCTCTGAAATAGTTTGAGTAGTACTGGTGTGAATTCTTCTCTGAATATTTGGTAGAATTGTCCCATGCAGCCATTCAGGCCAGAACTTTTTTTTCTCTTGGGAGTTTTCTTTATTACCTCTTCAATCTCTTGTCCTGTTATGGGTCTGTTCAGATTTTCTATTTCAGCTTGTGTTAGTTTAGGTAGGTAGTATGTTTCTAGGATTTTTTCCATTTCTGCTAGGTCAAATTTGTTGGAGTATAATTTTTCATATTATTCTGTTACAATCCTTTTTATTTCAGTTGATTCTTGTTGTAATTTTCCCTATCTCATTTCTTTTTTGGGTTATTTGCTTCCTCTCCTGTTTTTCTTTTGTCAGTTTGGCCATTAGTTTGTTGATTTTGTTTATCGTTTCAAAGAACCAACTTCAGGTCTTGTTGATTCTTTCCATTGTTTTTCTGTTCTCTGTTTCATTTATTTCTGCTCTACTCTATTATTTCCTTTCTTCTGGTGGTTTTGGACTTCTTTTGCTGTTTGACTATTTGTTCAAGTTGTAAGACTACCATTTTGATTTTGGCCCATTGCTCTTTTTTGATGTATGTGTTTATTGCTATAAATTGACCTCTGAGAACTGCTTTTGCAGTGTCCCAAAGTTTTGGTATGATGTATTTTCACTCTCATTTAATTCTAGGAATTCTTTTATTCCCTCTGATTTCTTCTATTACCCAGTTGTTTTTAAACAAAGTGTTTTTCAATTTCCATGTATTTGATTTTTTTTTTCCTTGCTCTTCCTGTTGTTCTACTTTTGTGGCATTGTGATCAAAGAGAATGCTTTGTGTTATTTTGATGTTTTAGATTTTATTAAGGGTTACTTTGTGGCCTAAATTGTGGTCTACTGTGCAGAATGTTCCTGCTTTTGGGTGGAGTACTCTATATATGTCTATGAGGTCTAATTGGCTGAATTTGGCCATTAGATCTTCTGTGTCTTTGTAGAGTTTCTTTCTAGATGTTCTGTCCTTTACCGAGAGTAGTATGTTGAAGTCTCCTACTATCATTGTGGAATTGTCTATTTCTCTTTTCAGTACATTAGTTTGTTTTATCTATTTTGGATCCCTGTTGTTGGGTATGTAGATATTTATTAAGGTTATGTTTTCTTGGTAGATTGTCCCTTTAATCATTGTATAATGTTCTTCCTTGTCTTTTATGGTTTTGCATTAAAGTCTATTTTATCTAAGATTAATATTTCCATTTCTGCTTTCTTTGGTTACTGTTTGCTTGATATATTTTCTTCCATACTTTGATTTTTCATATATTTGTGTCTTTGTCTAAGGTGTTTCTCTTGTAGACAGCATATTGATGGGTCATTTTTTTTAACCCATTCTGCCGCTGTCTGTCTCTTTAGAGGTGCATTTAAGCCATTTACATTCAGTGTGATTATTGATAGGTATGAATTTATTGCTGTCATATTGTTGTGGTTTTTTTTGTAGCGCTGATGTTTTCTTTGTTCCTCCTACTTTCCTGTGCTGAGTTCCATTTAATTATGCATTTTTTGTTATTATACATTTTATGTTTACAGATTCTTTTTGTTTTCTTTATTTTTTATTTTGATAAGTAGGTTTGTTAACTTTCTTTGTAGTTACCTTGAAATTTACCGTTATCTTCGTAAGTTTGAACCAGTCTTTTGTTATTTGATATCTCCTTAACTTCCTCTCCATTTGAATGTTCTACACCTGCACCGTTTATTCCCCCCTTTTATTGTTTTGACGTTATTGTAATTTACAGACTGACATCTGTTTCCCTGTTTTAATTCTTTTAGCTTTGTTTTATTATTGAGAGTTCTTGACCTAGGTTGGTATCTGGCTGATGCTGTCCTGTGTTTTAGACTCCAGTTGTTGTCTGATGTTTTGGTTATCTAACCGAAGGATTTCCTTTAATGTTTTTTCTATGTTTGGTTTTGTTTTTGTGAATTCCCTAAATTTCTGTGTATTTGGAAATGTCCTAATTTTGCCATCATATTTGAGAAAGAGGTTTGCAGGATGTATTATTCTTGGTTGGCAGTTTCTTTTTTTCTTTCAAGGTTTTATGTATGTCATCCCATTGTCTTCTTGCCTGCATACTTTCTGCTGAGTAATCAGAGCTTAGTCTTATTGTTTCTGCTTTGTAAGTGACTCTTCGTTTTCCTCAAGCTGCTCTCAGGATTCCTTTCTGGTTTTGGCAAGAGTGATTACGATATGTCTTGGTGAATTTCTTTTGGAGTCTATCTTTTATGGAGTTCTTTCAGCTTCTTGGATGGTCAGCTTTTCATCTTTCATGATATTTGGGAAGTTTTCTGCCATCAAATCTTCAACAGTATTCTCTGTGTTTTCCATTTTCTCCTCCTGTTCTGCAACTCCAATCATGCACAAATATTTGCTCTTGATTGTGTCCCACATAATTCTTAGTTTTTCTTTTTTTTCTGATTTTTCCTCAAAGTAAGTGACATCAATGAATTTGTCTCTGAACTCACTGATTCTGTCTTCTATTGTTTAATATTTGCTCCTAAACCTTTTTCTGGGTTTTCTATTTCTGAAATTTTGTTGTTTCTTTTGGATTTCTAGTTGCTGTTTTTGAATGATTTCTAATTGTTTATTTATTTTGACATTTCATTCTTGTATTATTTTCCTGAACTCTTCTATTGCTTTTTCTGTATTTTCCTTGATTTGGGGTATGTTTTTGTTAGCTTTGTCTGTGTTTTCCATGATTTTGTCTGTTTTTCCTTGGGTTTGTCTTTGTTTACCTTAGTCTCTTTCCTAATCTCTTAGAGAGCCCTAAATATTAGTCTTTTGAATTCCATAGTAAATAGTTCCACTGCCTGTTCTTCTACCAGAAGGTCACCTGATTCTTTATTTTGATCACTTGCTGGAGCCATCTTGTCCTGATTTTTTATGTTTTGATATTGTCTGCTGTCTCCAAGACATTCAGGTATTATATTCTTTATTTATTGACTGTATGTTCATTTGTTTCATCCTGTTTCTTTGTTTTGTTTTGATATGTCAGGGATGGTAGGTCAGGCATGTTTTGCTGCTTGCTTGTCTATGGGCACGATAGCTCTCCCCAACTTGTCTGGGTTGGCAGGGAATCAGCAGGTAGGGTGAGCCAACTTCACTATACACTGGTTTGGCGAGATGGCTGAGGGTGGACTGGGCAGGCACTGTCTTTCTCCTGATGTTGGCCCAGCTGTGTGTGAGCATTCACAGCCCCCTTCCAGAGAGATGGTGGTATTTGCCAGGGAGTGGTATGGGCTCACTTCCCTCTGTTCAGCAGCTGGTCAAATGGTGGGAGAGGAGGGGTGGTGCAGACCCGGTGCTGTGACAGGCTGGAGCCAGGGACAGTCAAGCCATGGTGGCATGTTGAGGGCCAGAAGGAAGGATGGGCAGCATACGGAGTAAGGTGGGAGGTAGAAAGCAGTGAGCTGGTGACTTTCTAGCTGTGGTGGTATGGCATGGCCTGATGGAAAAGGTGGGAGGTGGCATACGAGGCTAGGTCTGAGGGATAAAGAAAGGGAAGAAAAAAAATGACATGGTAGTATCAGGCAAGTGAGGTCAGGGCATATCCAGAGTGGCAGCAGGCCAGTGGCTCTCTAGCCAGTGTGGTACAGCATGGCCCGCTAGGAAGGTGTAGAAATGGCATGCGGGGCTAGGTGGCAGAGAGAAACAAAAGATAGAAAGGGAAAAAGTAAAAAAGAATAAAAATGATCTGCAAGGTGGGAGGGAGAAAGAAAAGAAAGGGAAAAAATGGTGTAGTGGGAGCTGACGGCAGAGGTGAGCATTGGCAGTCCGGGGGGAGCCTGGGTTGGTGGCAAGTCGTTGCTCTCTATCCACAGTGGTGCAGCGTGGCCTGGCAGGAAGGGGTAGAGACGGTGTACAGGGCTAGGTGGGAGGAAGAAATAAAAGGAAGAAAGGGGGGAAAATGGTGTACCAGGAGCTGGCAAATGGGGGCAGGGCAGACCTGGGCTCAGGGTGGGCTGGTGGCTCTCTAGCCAAGGCAGCATGGCGTGGCTCATCAGGAAAGTGTGGAGGTGGCATATAGGGCAGAAGGGTGAGGGGTAGAAAAGCATGTTTCTCTGGTTACTGGGTTCTCTGACTCCTGTTGAGAGCTCTGTGAAGTTGCCTTCCTGAGCTCCCTGTTTGAGGCCATTGTTGGCTGTGCTCCAAGATGACAACTCTGTACCATGTTAGGTGGCAGGGGACCCCCACTCTGTATCTCTCCTTGTTCTCTATTTTCCTTCTTTCATTCAGTGTTTGATCTAGTTCTTTATTCTTTCATTTGATGTTTAGGGTTCCAGGATTGACGTTTGCATCTGTTTTACTTAGTTTTTTGGGTCTTTGCTGCAGAGGGACGGCATGGTGCATCTGTCTAGGGTGCATGTTGGCTCTGCCTCCAGCTTATAAATTATTTGTTAAACATATCATTTTGGTTGTGAAACATTTCTTGCAGTCCCACAGCCACAGAATTCATAAGGCATTTTCATCATCAAGATATTGGCTAAACTAATACAAAGTGTAAAATAGAAGAAGCGTGCTTTTTGACAACCCCAACCTTCCTGTATTGCACTCACTTTTCCCTCAGATAGCTTATAAGTAGTCAGTACTGTTTAATAATTATATCATTTTAGAAATAAACCATTTTATTTTACTTCATAAAAATCACACTGTGTATGCCTTAAGTGGGGACAAGTTTCCTATGTTCTGCATTATTTATGCTTTAACTGCTAAGCTATTGCTGTCACCTTTATCAGGCACCAAAAATCCAGAGTGGCAGCCACAAGAAGTGAAGAGTGAGTAACATGACTGCACCATGAGGGCACTAAACCCTTTTTTAAAACCAAGAACAGAGTTATTGATTTGAATGACCTCAGTAGCTCTTTTAATACATAATGCAGGCTCAGGTCTTTTAATTTGGCATTTGCCTATGATGTTTGTCTTAGTTATCTAGTGCTGCCATAACAGAAATACCACAAGTGGATGACTCTAGCAAAGAGAAATTTATTCTCTCACAATCTAAGAGGCTGGAAGTCCAAATTCATGGTGCCAGCTCCAGGGGAAGGCTTTCTCTCTCTGTTGGCTCTAGGGGAAGGTCGTTGTCATTAATCTTCCCCTGGTCTAGGAGCTTTTCAGCACAGAACCGCAGGTCCTAAGGACATGCTGTGCTCCCAGTGCTGCTTTCTTGGTGGTATGAGATCCCCCTGTCTCTATGCTTGCGTCTCTCTGTTATATCTCAAGCGAGACTGGTTTAAGACACAACCTAATCTTGTAGATTGATCCTGCCTCATTAACATAACTGCTTCTAATCCTGCCTCATTAACAACATAGAGGTAGGATTTACAACATATAGGAAAATCATATCAGATGACAAAATGGTGGACAATCACACAATACTGGGAATCATGGCCTAGCCAATTTGACAAATATTTTAGGGGGGTACAATTCAATCCATGACATTCCACCCTTTGGCCCCCCAAATTCATGTCCTGGCCACATATAAAACACATTCATGCCATCATATCATGTCAAAATTCTTAAATCAACTCCAAGTCCAAAATCCAAAAATTCCTCTTCATCTGTGAAATCTAGAATACAAGTTATCTGCTTCCAAAGTGCAATGGTGGGACAGGCACAAGCTATAAATTTCCATTACAAGTGGGAGAAATTGGAGGGAAAGAAGCGATAACCAGCACCAAGCAAATTAGCCAAACACATTTCATTAGCTCTCAAGGCTTGAAAATAATCCTCTGTTCACCAAGACCATTTAGGCAATGGCCCTACCCTCTAAACGCTGTTGGCCACACTCTCTGGATTCTGGGTGGAGGCCCCTCAGCCCTGGGCTTCGGTTTTGCTTTCCAGGCCCACTGGAAAGGCAACTCCTCTCCCTTGGATTTGGGAGGCCCCATTCTCCTAGTCTATCTGAGTAGTGTGACTTCACCCTTTGAGACTACAGAGGTTGTGGCCCTACCCTTTGAGACTAAGGCTGCTCTGCTTCTTGTGTTCCTTGTCCCTTAAGCTTCTGCTTCCTGGTTCCTTGGCCTCTCTGCACTTGGGCCTCACCACCCAAGTCTTCCCTGCTGGGTCAAGTGATCCAAAGCTCTGTAGCTCCATCAATAATTGCCTGGGGGCACCCCATTCCACCAGTAAGCCTCCTGCACAAAGGCACTCGGCTCTCTCACTCCATTGGTCAGCTCCAGTGCTGTCTTGTGCTGGTCTCCTAGTTCTGCTGTTGCCATTTGTCTTCTGCTTCTCACTGCTGTCTGCACTGACTCCAGTGTAACAGCTCTCCTCACTTCCTTCTGAGTCCTCACCTGAATTGTCTTTCATGTCCCTAATTCCACCAACAGTCACTTCAAGGCAATCTAGGTTTTTACTATCAGGCACTTTAAAATTCTTCCAGCCTGTATCCATTCACAGCTTCAAAACAGCTTCCACATTTTAGGTATTTGTTAGAGCAGCACCCTACTTCTGGTACCAAATTCTGTCTTAGTTATCTAGTGCTGTCATAACAGAAATACCACAAGTGGATGACTTTAACAAAGTGAAATTTATTCTCTCAAAATACAGGAGGCTGTAAGTCTGAATTCAAGGTGCCATCTCCAGGGGCAGGCTTTCTCTCTGTCGGCTCTGGGGAAAGGTCCTTCTCATCAGTTTTCCCCTGGTCTAGGAGTTTTCAGTGCAGGGACCCCAAGTCCAAAGGATGTACTCTGTTCCTGGCACTGCTTTTTTCATGGTTCGAGGTCCCCTCATCTCTCTGCTTGCTTCTCTCTTTATATCTCAAAAGAGATCGACTTAAAACCTAATCTTGTAGATTAAGTCCTGCATCATTAACATAACTGCCTCTAATCCTGCCTCATTAACATCATAGAGGTAGGATTTACAACATATGAGAAAATCACATCAGATGACAAAATGGTAGACAATCACACAATACTGGGAATCATGACCTAGCCAAGTTGACTAATATTTTTGGGGGACACAATTCAATCCATAACAATGTTCCTGTATCTCTCTTCCTCCTAGGTATGCATACTTTCATTTTATGCCATCCTTCACCCCATTACATTTAGGCATTGCGTATTCCACTTTTGATGGAAGGATCTAACAAATACAGTTACTTGTAAATCATTGAGGGAAAAAAGAGATTGCATAGCTCTACAGTTCTATTTAAATTTCTGTCTTTAAAACATTTATATAATTTGTGGCATTATCAATACATATTAATTTTATTAAAAGTAGTTTAGTGTAGAATGAATTCAAAATATGTATCATTTACCTTAAAGAAGGAGCGGTCATTGATAATCTAATCCTAGGGTTAAATTACTCAAATTATATAACTCTAATGGCATAAAGTATTATTCATGATCCTCAAAAAACCATGTTTAAAACTTTAATATACCTTCATTAGCTAGTGCTGTGACAAGCTAGGTGAGTGACCTGGGAAGATCTAAGAGATGCCACAATTATCAGGATCACTATCCATTTATTTTGGGGGTGCCACTCAGGTCCATTATTTGCGTATGTGCATTCTCTTTGAATTCAATAATATAAAATTCAGAGATGCTGAGGTAGGGAATAAATTTCTGAAAGATGAATGCAAAAATGACCAGATTAGATACTGGAAATTTCCTTTCTCCATCCATATTTTGTCTTTTCACTTCTATCATAAGTTTCGCTTTCGATTTTCAAGTGTTTTGTTATAGTTCAAATGAAACAGGTTTCCTTGCGTGAAGTAACAGAATTGAATATTTGATGCACCTGATGGCTGTAAATGATACTTATTTTTCAAGGTTTAAAAGAAATGTCTTTAAGCATAGAGCTAGCATAACTCAATCAGTCCTCACTATTCATCTTTTTTTCTTATTAAATCCTATTATAACAAAGCACTTATAAAACAGAACTACTGTGTAAGATATTCCTTTCTGAATAACACACATAAACTGAACTCAAGTCAGATCATTAGGTTGACTTGTTAGATCAGTGTGTAATGAGAGGAGGGCCTCTCGCTATTTAATGAATGCAAGAGGAATATGAGTGTGCAAGAACATCATTCTGGTTGGAAAATGGCAGTTCAGGAATTGAAATAAGTGGAAATAATGTTGGCGCAAGAGGGAGACCTCTGTTATTGCTTCTAACAGTGCTAAATTCCACTGAAAATTGCATTTTTGGTGTGTGCTCACAACACTGTTGCATTGAGAGGAATTATGCACACATCCTTGTGGCAAATCACACTCTAATTAAACCACTTCACATTTGTGAATAAGAACTTTTCAAAATGCTGAAGTTGCTTTCTCTTTCAGTTAGAGATTGTGGGAGGTTTCCCTTCTTTTTTCATAGATGTGGTTGGGAAATTATTTGATTGCTGACATTGGAGGATATGCTGTTATATGAATTAGTTTCTGTTCTAAGAGTTCTTAATGTTTTTGTCTTACAGGCACTTCTCATGTCTGTCATCTAAATACATGTGCCCTGGTGTCCCTGCAGTTATGAGCACCTTGCTGGCTAATATAAACGCTTTCTATGCTCATACAACAGTTTCAACAAATGTACAGGTTTCTGCCTCAGATCGATTTGCTGCTACCAATTTTGGTGTAAGTACTATCTTTTGAACATTAAAATTCTTAGTAGCTAATGGAGCTATGGTGGTGCAATGGTTAAGATCTATGGCTGCTAATCAAAAGGCTGGCAGTTTGAATCCACCAGCCATTCCTGGAAACCCTATGGGGCCATTTTACTCTGTCCTATAGGGTCATTATGAGTCAGAATCGACTCAATGGCAACTTTTTTTCTGAATGTGAGCTGAGTTTCAAAGGGCTTTGGATTTAAGATATTCTTGAAATCTTATTGCAGAAGGGGTATGATAGGGACTAGCTCCTAGTACAATGGGCTAAAGCTCATCTGAAACATTTTTAGTGAAATAACATTATTTGACAGTCAATAGGAACCTTCATTAAATTAAATTTCCATATCTAGAATCACCTTTTTCAATGAGGGAGGGGGGAGAGGGGGCATAGATTTTATGAGAGGGTATTAGAATTAAATATATATATATATTCATGTATATAAATTTGGGAATCATTAAGTCAGGTACTGTTCCCTGGTAAATGTGAGCTTGGCAGCCTTCTCTGAAGCCTGTTAGGCTCCATTTGCCCTTCCTATTGACTCCTTCTCATACTGGTGGATAACGGCACATCCTCTAAGTAAAAAATAATAGGAATGTAAAGAGCCTAAGAGAACTGTCTGTACCTAAATGAGGCTGTCTCCCTGAAGTAATCAAATGGATCAAGAATACTTTGAAAAGTAGAATTTTAGAAAAAGATGGGAGTCCTAAGGAGTTTCAAGAAATTATCCCTTGTACCCAATAGCTTATCCATTCTGCCTATCACTGGAACCCCATCTTTACAACTGTAATCAAATTGAAATCAGCAAGACTGGAAATAAGGATCTAAATTAAGAATTATTTCTGCAAAGTGACGAGGAGCTAAACTAAGACAGGGTCACTGGAGTTGGACAAGGAAGAAAGGATTCCTGAGCTATTCGAGCTATTTCAGTTATAGAATCAACAGCATCAAGAGCACTTGGTGACTGGGAATCTGTAAGGCGAGGGAAGAGGAAGGTGCCTAGAAAGATTCCTAGATTTCTGACCAGGGCCACTGGGTGGGCAGTAGTGCTTCTCAATAGCCTGAGACAGGTATTTTTATTTTAATTTTTTTTCACAGAGGAAGGTAGATACAGTGTAGAAAAATGATTCCCATGACAGCATAGTTATTTTTCCCACTGCATTTCCAAATTGGTTGACTGAATAGATGTTGATTGTGGAATATGTTGTTAGAAATCCAATTTTTGTGTATGTATATAGAGTAAAAACAACTGAGACTCATCTATATAGTAAATTAGCAAATAAAGGGGTACAAACTCAGTAGAAAAAGAAGTCCCACTGTTGTTTAGTCTTTTCCTGTTCTTTTCATCTAAAGAGTGAGAACACGTCGTATTAGCTGAGTGAGGTGAGTTGGAATGAATCAAAGGCAAAAAGTAACACCCAGTAGAAGAAAACATTCTTAGAGTTGGGAGTCATGGGGTTTAAGTTCATATTCAAATTTATTTTTAATTTATAAAAGTATCAGCTCTGGCTTAATGCATTTTTTTTTTCTTATTTTTTATTGTGCTTTAGATGAAACTTTACAGAGAAAATTAGTTTCTCATTCAACTATTCATGCACAAATTGTTTTGTGATATTGGTTGCAATCTTCGTGATGTTTCAACACTCTCCCCTTCGACACTCCAGTTCCTCATTTCCATACATCCATTTTTCCCATCCCTTCCTATCTTCTCGTCACTGCTTTTGGGCAGGTGTTGCCCTTTTGGTCTTCTATGCATGATTGAACTAAGGAGCATGTTCCTCACATGTGATGCTGATTGTTTTATAGACCTGCCTAATCTTTGGCTGAAGGGTAAACTTCAGGAGTGTCTTCAGTTCTGAGTTAAAAGGGTGTCTGGGGGCCATAGTCTTGGGGTTTCTTCCAGTCTCTGTCAGACCAGTAAGTCTGATCTTTTTCTTTGTGAATTTGAGTTTTATTCTACATTTTTCTCCCGTTCTGTCTGGGACCCTATATTGTGATTTCTGTCAGAGCGGTCAGTGACCAGTGACCAGGCACTGTGTAGTTCTTCTGGGCTCAGGCTGGTGGAGGCTGTGGTACTTGTGGTCCATTAGTCCTTTGGACTAATATTTCTCTTGTGTCTTTGGTTTTCTTCTTTCTCCTTTGCTCTGGACAGGATGGAACCAGTAGATGTATCTTAGATGGCTGGTCACAAGTTTTTAAGACCCCAGACGCTACTCAACAGTTTGGATGTAGAACATTTTCTTTATGAACTTTGTTATGCCAATTGACCTAGATGACCCCTGCGACTATGGTCCCCAGCCCTCAGCCCCAATAACTCAGTCCTTCAAGGTGTTTGAATGTGTCTATAAGGCTTCTATGACTTTGCCTTGGTCAAATTGTGCTAACTTCCCCTGTATTGTGCACCGTCTTTCCCTTCACCAAAGTTAACACTTATCTAGTTAATGATTTCCCCTCCCCAACCCTTCTCTCCCTGGTAACCCTCAAAGATTGTTTTTTTCTTTGTGTAAACCTTTTCTTGAGTTTTTATAATCGTAGTCTCATACCGTATTTGTCCTTCTGTTAGCCACCTGAATGTGTTCTATGGTGAAGTGTCTATTTATATCCTTTGCCTATTTTTTTCGTTGGATTATTTGTTTTTTGTTGTTGAGATGTTGCAGTATCTTATAGAATTTAGAGATTAGACCCTTGTCGGATGTGTCACAGCCAAAAATTTTTTCCCAGTCTGTAGGTCCTCTGTTTTAAGTTGCTTAGCTTTGTTTTATTGTTGAGAGTTCTTTATCTAGGTTAGTTTCTGGCTGATACTGTCCTGTGTCTTAGACATTGGTTGTTGTCTGATGTTGCTGGTTCTCTAATCGAAGGACTCCCTTTAATAATTCTTGTTAGTTTGGTTTACTTTTTGTGGATCCCCTTAATTTCTGTTTATTTGGAAATGTCCTAATTTCACCATCATAATTTGAGAGAAAGTTTTACAGGGTATAGTATTCTTGGTTGACGGTTTTTTTCTTTCAAGCTTTTATATGTGTCGTCCCCCTTCTTGTATAGTTTATGCTGAGTAATCAGAGCTTAGCCTTATTGTTCCCACTTTGTAAGTGACTTTTCATTTTCCTAAAGTGGCTCTCGGGATTCTTTTTTTGTCTTTAGTTTTGACAAGTATGATTATGATGTGTCTTGTCAACTTTCTTTTAGGATTTATTCTATATGGGCTTCGTTGAGCTTCTTGGATGGTCAGCTTTTTATCTTTCATAATATTTCGGAAGTATTCTGCCAGCAAATCTTTAACAATCTTCTCTTTGTTTTCCATTTTCTTCTCCTATTCTGGAACTCCGATCATGTGCAAATATTTGCTCTTGATTGTGTCCCACATAATTCTTAGGATTTCTTCATTTTTCTTCATTCTTTTCTCTGATTTTTCCTCAAACAATGTGGCATCCATGGATTTGTCTTCAATCTCACTTATTCTGTTTTCCATTGTTTCAAATCTGCTCTTAAAACTTTCTATTGAGTTGTCCATTTCTGAAATTTTGTTTATCTTTTGGACTTCTAATTGCTGTTTTTGTATGATTTCTAATGATTTACTTGTTTTGATGTTTTGTTCTTGTATTATTTACCTGAATTCTTCTATTGCTTTGTCTGTTTTCCTTGATTTTGAGTATGTTATCATTGGTTTTGACTGTGTTTTCCTTAATCTCTTTCCTTATCTCATGGAAAGACTAAATATTAGTCTTTTGAATTCCATATCTTGGAGCTCCACTGTCTTTTCTTCTAGCGGAAGGTCATCTGAATCTTTATTTTGGTCATTTACTGGAGCCATTTTGTCCTGCTTTTTTACGTTTTGATATTGTCTGCTGTCTCTGGGACATTATGGTATTATTTTCTTTCTTTATTGATTGTATGTTCATTTGTTTTGTCCTGCTTTTTTGTTTTGTTTTGATATGTCAGGGCAGGTAGGCCAGGCATGTTTTGCTGCTTGCTCGTCTGTGGGCACGCGAGTTCTCACCATCTTGTCTGGATGGGCAGACAGGCAGGGCAAGCCTGCTTCACTGGACACTCGTTTGGTGAGGTGGCTGAGGGGTGGACTGGTCAGGCGCTGTCTGTCTCCTGATGTTTTTCCAGCAGTGTGGAAGCTTTCCCACCCCCTCGTCACATAGGTAGGGGTGTCAGATGGGGAGTGGTGTGGGCTCGCTTCTCACCATTCAGCAGCTGGTCAAGTGAAAGGAGGAGGGGGCAGTATAGGCCCAGTGTGGAGGCTGTTTTGAGCTGTAGCTGTGGCAGCAGGTCGGGGGCTGGTGGGAAAGTTGAGGTGGTGTATGGGGCTAGGTGGGGTGACAGGAGAAAGAAAAGAAAAGAGAAAGATTTAAAAAAATAGCTGGCAGTTGGGGGCTGAGCTGACTTGGGGGCTAGAGGGAAAGGGGGGAGGTGGCGCAGGAGGCTAGGTGGGAGGTGGAAAGGAAAGAAAGTAAAAGGAAAAAAATAAGTGGTGTCTTGGTGGGAGAGGGGTAGACCTGAGGCAGTGGCGGGCTGGTGGTCCTCCAGCTGCAATGGCATGGTGGGTTCTGGTGGTGAGGGGGAAATTGCATACAGGGCTAGGTCCAAGGGAGAAGGAAAAGGAAGACAGAGAAAAGAAAAAAATGATAAAATAAAATGCTGTGTGGTGGAGGCCTGCAAGTTGGGGTGGGGAGGAACCAAGGGCTGGTTGGAAGGCAGGGGATGTGATGTACAGAGCTAGGTGTGAGCTAGTTGGGAGGAAGACAGAAAAGAAAGAAGAGAGCAACAAAAGCAAAAATAAAAATAAAAAATGGTGGCACAGTGGGAGCCACTGGGTGGGGGCAGGGTGGACCCGAGGTGACTGTGGTCCGGTGGCTCTCTAGCCAAGGCACTGAGATGTGGCCCAGTAGGATGGGGTGGAGGTAGTATATGGGGCTAGGTGGGAGGAAGAAGTAAAAGCAAGAAAGGGAAACCAAAAAGAAAGGAAAAAAAAGGGTGATGTGGCAGGAATCATCGGGTGGGGGTGGGGCAGTCCCAGGGAGGCTGTGTGCTTGTGGCTCTCTAGCTGAGTGGTGAGGCACCACCTGTCAAGAAAGGGCAGAGGCAGCATGTGGAGCTAGGTGGGTTTGAGAAAGGAAGGAAGGAAGGGAAAGAGAGAGAAGAAAAATAAAATAATATATATATGACGCTAAGGGAACTGGCCATTGGGGGTGAGCACAACCAGAGTGGCAGCAAGCTGGTGTCTCTCTGGTCAGGCAGCACAGTGTGTCTTGTCGGGAAGGGGCAGGAGCAGTGTATACGGCTAGGTGGGAGAGAGAGGAGAGGAAGAAAGGGAAAGAGAGAGATTTTAAACAATGGTGCCGAGGTAGCTAGCTGGTGGGGTGTGGGCTGACTGGGGGCATTGCTGAGGCAGCGTATCTCTCAATGAGTGGCACAGCATAGCCTGTCAGGAAGGAGGAGAGGCATTGCATGGGGCTAGGTGGGAGGGAGAAAGAAAAGGAAGAAAGGGGAAAGAGAGAAAGGAAAATTGCTTGGCAGGAGCAAGCCAGTGGGGGCAGGAATGTGATGTGTGGAGCTAAGTGGAAGGGAGAAAGAAAAGAAACCAAAGCAACAACAACAACAAAAAAAATGGCACGGCGGAAGCCAGCGGGTGGGGGTGGGGTGCACCCGGGGAGGCCATGTACCAGTGGCTCTCTAGCCGAGTGGTGCTGCACGGCCCATTGAGAAGGAGTGAAGGTGGCACACAGGGCTAGGTTGGCGGGAGAAAGAAAAGGAAGGAAAGGATAGAGAGAAAGAAAAAAAAGTGGCTCTGCAGGAGCTGCCTGGTGGGGACAGGTTGGACCTGAGGTGGTGGCAAGCCAGTGCCTCTCCAGCGAAGTGGTGCAGCATGGCCCATCAGGAAGGAACAGTGGCAGTGCAGAGGGTTAGATTGGAGGGAGAAGGAAAAGGGAAAAGGGGAAAGAGGAAGAAAGTGCCGAGGCAGCCAGCTGGTAGGGGCAGGGCAGACGTGGGGTGGCAGTGAGCCAGTGTCTCTCTGGCTGAGCAGCCGTGGCCTGTTGGAAAGTGGCAGAGACAGCATACAGGGCAGAAGTGTGAGGGGTGGGAAAGCATGTTTCTCTGGTTACTGGGTGCTCTGTGTCCTGTGGGGAGCTCCATGAAATTGCCTTTCCAGATTACTTATTGCTAGCTGTACTCCAAGATGGCAAAGCTGTTCTGCGTTAGCTGGCAGGGGATCTCCACTCTGTAGCTCTCCTCTTTCTCTGTTCTCTGTCAGTTTCTTCTTCCATTCAGTGCTTGAACTAGCTCTTTATACCTTCATTTGATGCATAGGGCTTCCTGGATTGATGTTTGTATCTGTTTTACTTAGTTTTTCATGTCTTTGCTGCGTAGGGGTGGCATGCTGCTTCTGTCTATAGTGTCATATTGGCTCCTTAATCTCCTATTAAAATTTAGCTGTTAGTAGGCAACTCCGTTCAGTCATTCAAGCCTCAGTTTCTCAGTATGCCAAATGAGAATAATAATTCTTACTCTAACATATCTCTCACATTTAAGATGAAGATCAAATGAGATCACAGATAGGAAGCCAATTTGTAAAAGTTGAAAGTGCTCTACAAATACAAGGTCTGAGGATTTAGTCTCTCCTGCCCTACCTAGAGTATTAACAGTACACCATCAGCTACTTTTGTTAAACAGATTGACTCTTGTAAGAGCTGGGGCAAAGAATTCTCCCTAGCCAGCTCAACAAAATACTATTATGACCAAATACCAGATCATAGAACAGTTTTGTTATAAAAACCTCATCTTGATAACACTAGCCATTGTCTTGGGATTTTACCTGTAACATAAAGCATTCTGTGTTATGACACTATTTTGCTTCTAATGTTCTGCCTGGGTACACTGTAAAGAATAAACCAACCTTGTGGAGCACTGAGCCTTTCTGCCTCTGAGAAAGATGGGCGTATATGATTACTATCCACCATGAAAGCTACTTGGAGGAAAATTAGATAACATGCTCCTTTACTTCACGCTGACCCAAAGAAGAGAAGCCACATTAATTTGAGTACAATTCAGTGTTTCAGTGGCAACATGGTTAAAACAAATTTCGTTTTGTAGATCAGTCAACTTATTACAGAGCTGGGTTAAAAAAAGAAGTATTTCTTTCAAGTACAGCTTGATAAATTAGTGATTTGCTGTGTGATTTGACTATACTGTTCTCTACCTATGAAAATATTGCTATATGCTGAGTCAAATATTTCTATGTATAATGTCTCCTACTTTCACTTTGGGGCCCCAAGCTTTTATTCACCTGGATACTGAAGCTGATACTGTCGCTTGCAACCCAGGAACACCATTATTTTGGCCCATCTTTATCCTTCTGAAAGCTGTAACCCAGAAATTTTAGTCACCCAAAATAAACCAATGGAAAAAGCTTTCTTACCTATAAGAATTGTAAAACAAACAACTCTTTAAGAGAAAAAAATAGTTTTACCAAAATTCTGAATTTTTGTGTACAAATGTTATTGGAAGTCTTGCTGTGATTGAAAAATGCTCAAGAATCAAGTGAAAGTTGATTATCAAGAACAGAACCCTTGGGAGTAAAGAGGAGAGGAACACAAAATTTGTTGAGGAAAAATGCTTAGAGAAATAGGATAAAAACAAGAATAAAAAATGTGGATATTATGAAAAGCAAGAGAAAACAATTTTAAGCAAAAGGAGTATATAACATTGTTAGCTGTTGCAAAAAGTTCAGGTAAGATGGTAAAAGAAGTGAACTGTATTTGGCAATTAAGAGTTGATTGTACAGCAGAGCAGTTGAGGTTGAAGCCTGATTTTGTGGAATTGTTCAGTGAATGAGATAGGTGAATAGTTATTTAAACTAGAGCCCATTCATTCACTAAAATATAATGAAATCATTAAAAGTCAAGTTTTAGAGAGCGATTCATGTCATTTAACAATGTCCATAATGATTTTTAAATAAAAAAGTATGACACATATAGCAAGCCTTAACAGAATCCAAAGCATCGAAATATTACAAAGCATCTTTTCTGACCATAAAGCCATTAAAGTAGAAATCAATGACAGGAAAAGCAAGGAAAAAATATCAAACACATGGAAACTGAACAACACTTTGCTCAAAAACTACTGGGTTATAGAAGAAATTAAGGATGGAATAAAAAATTCACAGAATCAAATGAGAATGAAAACACATTCTACCAGAATCTTTGGGACACAGCAAAAACAGTGCTTAGAGGTCAGTTTATAGCAATAAATGCACACATCCAAAAAGAAGAAAGGGCCAAATCAACACATAAACCCTACAACTAAAACAAATAGAAACAGAGCAGCAAAAGAAGCCCTCAGGCACCAGAAGAAAGGAAATAATAAGAATTAGAGCAGAATTAAATGAAATAGAGAATAGAAAAACAATTGAAAGAGTTAACAAGGCCAAAAGCTGGTTCTCTGAAAAGATCAACAAAGTTAATAAACCACTAGCCAAACTGACAAAAGAAAAACAGGAGAGGAGGCAAATAACCCGAATAAGAAATGGAATGGGTGATACCACAACAGACCCAACTGAAATTAAAAGAATCATAACAGAATACTATGAAAAATTGTAGTCTGACAAATTTGAAAACCTAGAGGAAATGGACAAATTTCTAGAAACACACTACCTACCTAAATGAACACAAACAGAGGTAGAACAACTAAGTAAATCCATAACAAAAGAAGAGATTGAAAAGGTAATTTAAAAACTCCCAACGAAAAAAGCCCTAGCTCTAACGGCTTCACTGGAGAATTCTACCAAACTTTCCAAGAAGAGTAAACACCACTACTGCTAATGGTATTTCAGAGCACAGAAAAGGGTGGAATACTCCCAAACTCATTCTATGAAGCCAGCATAACCCTAATACCAAAACCAGGTAAAGACATCACAAAAAAAGAAAATTACAGACCAATATCCCTCATGAACATAGATGCAAAAATCCTCTTCAAAATTCTAACCAATAGAATTCAACAACATATCAAAAAAATAATTCACCATGACCAAGGGAGATTCATACCAGGTATGCAGGGATGGTCCAACAGGAGAAAAACAGTCAATGTAATCCATCACATAAATAAAACGAAAGAACCACATGATCGTATCAATCAATGCAGAAAAGGCATTTGACAAAGTTCAACATCCATTCATGATAACAACTGTCAGCAAAATAGGAATAGAAGGAAAACTCCTCAACATAATAAAGGGCATTTATACAAAGCCAACAGCCAACATCATCCTAAATGGAAAGAATTTGAAAGCACTGCCCTTGAGAACAGGAACAGACAAAGATGCCCTTTATCACCACTCTTATTCAATGTTATGCTGGAGGTCCTAGCCAGAGCAATTAGGCTAGAAAAAGAAATAAAGGGCATCCAAATTGATAAGAAGTAAAAGTATCCCTAATAAATAATAATAAATGTTGGAGAGGTTGTGGAGAGACTGGAACAGTTATACACTGCAGGTGGGAATGTAAAATGGTACAACCACTTTGGAAATCGATTTGGTGTTTCCTTAAAAAGCTAGAAATAGAAGTACCATATGATCCAGCAATCTTGCTCCTTGGAATATATCCTAGAGAAATAAGAGCCATCACACGAATAGATATATGCACATCCATGTTCATTGCAGCACTCTTCTTGATGGCAAAAAGATGGAAACAACCTAGGTGCCCATCAGCGGACGAATGGTTAAACAAATTATGGTATATTCACACAATGGAATACTACGCAATGATAAAGAACAATGATGAATCCAAGAATTATCTCATAACATGGATGAATCTGGAAAGCATTATGCTGAGTGAAATTAGTCTCAAAAGTACAATATTGTATGAGACCACTATTATAAGAACTCAAGAAGAGGTTTAAACGCAGAAAAAAAAATTATTTGATGGTTTTGAGGGTGGGGAGGGAGCGAGAGGGATATTTACTAACTAGAGAGTAGACAAGAATTATCTTAGGTGAAGGGAAGGATAACACACAATACAGGGGAAGTCAGTACCACTGCACTAAACCAAAAGCTAAGGAGTTTTCTGAATACAACCAGACACTTCAAAGCACAGAGTAGCAGGGGCAGGGGTCTGGGTACCATGGTTTCAGGGGACATCTAGGTCAATTGGCATAATAAAATTTGTTAACAAAATGTTCTGCATCCCACTTTGGTAAGTGGCATCTGGGATCTTAAAAGCTAGTAAGCAGCCATCTAAGATGCATCAATTCGTCCCAACCCACCTACAGCAAAGGAGAATGAAGAACTCCTAAGACAAAAGGAAAATATTAGCACAAGAGACAGAAAGGGCCACATAAACCAGAGACTCCATCAGCCTGAGACCAAAAGAACTGGATGGTGCCCAGCTACCACCAATGACCACCCTGACAGGGAACACAGCAGAGAGTCCCTGATGGAGGGGAAGAAAAGTGGGGTACAGAACTCAAATTCTAGTAAAAACACCAGACTTAATGGTCTGACTGAGACCGGAGGAACCCCAGAAGACACGGCCCCCAGACTCTCTGTTAACCTAGAACTAAAATCATTCCTGAAGCCAACTCTTCAGACAAAGATTAGACTATAAGACTTAAAATGATACTCATGAAGAGTGTGTTTCTTATTTCAAGTAGATTCATGAGACTAAATGGGCAGCTCCTGTTTGGAGGTGGGATGAGAAGGCAGAAAGGGACAGGAGCTGACTGAATGGACTAAGAAATCTGGGGTGGAAAAGAAGAGTGTGCTGTCATATTATAGAGAGAGCAACTAGGGTCACATAACGATGTGTGTATAAATTATGTGTGTATAAATTATAAATTATGTATGAGAAACGAACATGAGCTATAAACTTTCACTTAAAGCACAATGAAAAATAAAAACAAAACAAAAAAGTATGATACAAAACACTTTATATATAATCTGATTTCAACATTGAACATACACACACACACATACATGCACACCACCATATAAACTGGTTTAGAAGTAAGACTGAGAGGAAATGCCCTAAAATTCTAATAATGAAATCACCTGGTAGAATTATAGCTTTTTTTTTTTTTTTAGTGTTGTTTTGTATTTATCTTTATGCTAAATTTATGAAAATTTCTATACTGAATTTGTATTGATTTTATAATAAGAACATGTAAACAAAAAACAGAATGAAAGGAGATGAGGAAATAGAGACTACTCATTCAAGGAACTTAACTGAGAAGGAAAAAAGACTGGGGAAGAGTTGAGACGGTTTGGTCAAGTAAAAAAAATTTTTTTTTTTTTACTCCTTGGTTAGGTAGGAATTTTTTTTTTTTTTAATTTAGTAAGAGAGTCAAACATATTTATAGATTATTAGGACAAGGAGCCACCTTCAACAATGAGGTTGCAAGTTCAGGAAATGGAGAATAAGTGATGCAGTAACATCCCAGAACACTGGTGACGGAGTGGTTAAGAGCTCAGGTTGCTCACCAGCAGTACGAATTCTCCAGCTACTTCTTTGAAACCCTATGGGGCAGTTCTACTCTGTCCTATAGGGTCTGTATGAGTCAGAATCGACTTGACGGCACACAAGAAGTAATATCACAGAGGAGAAAAAAGGAACTGCAGTCAAGAGGACAGAAAGATGGGGGTTAGACCACAGAAGAACTGATGCATTAATTCAAATGCTGTTGGCAAAGAATACTGAATATACAATACTGCCAGAAGAACAAGTACATCTGTCTCAGAAGAAGTATAGCCAGAATGCTCCTAGAAGCAAGGATGGCGAGACCTCATCTCAAGTACTTTGGACATGTTATCAGGAGGGACCAATCCCTGAAGAAGGACATTATGCTAGGTAAAGTAGAGGGTCATCGAAAAAGAGGAATACGCTCAAAGAAATGGATTGACACAGTGGCTGCAACAATGGACTCAAACATAGCAACAATTATGAGGATGACGCAGGACCAGGCACTGTTTCTTTCTGTCGTACATACGGTCACTATGAGTCAGAACCAACTCAACGGCACTTAAAAATAACAACATCCTTTGTAATAAATGTGAAAAGGCAAGATCTATTCTGAAACATGAGGAAATAGCTTCAAAGTCCTTGCAGAGAACATTAAGCTTTTTATAGAAGTAGACAGTTGGAAGATTCATACCCTATTTTCTTTATCGTCTCTATGTGGTAAGATGAATGATCACCTGCGTGACAGAGGCCATGCATCAGTTCACAAATTGAAGGAAGCTGGTAAAGGTTTGGATAAGCTCCTGAAGGGAATAGGAGCCCTGGTGATACGATAGTTAAGTGCTTGGCTGCTAACTGAAAGGTTGGCACTTCGAACCGACCAGCTGCTCCATAGGAGAAAGATGTGACAGTCTGCTTCCATAAAGATTACAGCCTTGGAAACCCTATAGAACCGTTCTACTCTGCCCTGAAGGGAATAGAAAGAGAGAATGTTCCAGGGCCACCTAAGATAAATTCCTGGTAAGACTTAAGGCTCATTTGATGTTGAACACCATAAATTTTTTGTAGTAGCAATTCATGTAGTTGTGAGATTTTCTCAGTTTCTCAGCATTCTGATGCTGCTGTAGTAACAGATATGGTAGATGGTTGGATTAACTCTAGGCTACAGTTTTGCAGAAACGAGGCGATAGAAGAATGAGGGAATTAGTAAATAGATGACGTTGTCAATAGAGAAGTTGAAATGATATACCATGGGATCTAGATTTGACAGGGAAAGACATGGAACCATGAGAAGCATAATTTAGAAAGAAAAATATGGAGAAAGAAAAAGAGGACTGTGAAAGGAATATCATATTTCATTTAAGATTTCAAAGGGAAAGAGTTTCAAGTCCAAGACGTGACTACAGGAGTTGTTCTTGTTGTTTTGTTAGGTGTCATCTAGTTGGTTCCGACTCATAGCAACCCTATGTACAACAGAACGAAACACTGCCCAGTCCTGCGCCATCCTCACAACCTTAATTATGCTTGAGCCCATTTTTGCAACCACTGTGTCAATCCATTTTGTTGAGGGTCTTCCTCTTTTTTGCTGGCCCTCTACTTTAGCTAGCATGATGTCCTTCTCCAAGGACTGGTCCCTCCTGATAAGATGCCCAAAGTATGTGAGATGCAGTCTCACCATCCTTGCTTCCAAGGAGCATTCTGGTTGTACTTCTTCCAAGACAGATTTGTTCTTTCTTTTGGCAGTCTATGGTGTATTCAATATTCTTCACCAACACCGTAATTCAAAGGCATCAATTCTTCTTTGGTCTTCCTTAGTCATCATCCAACTTTTGCATGCATATGAGGCGATCAAAAACACCATGGCTTGGGTCAGGCGCACTTTAGTCTTCAAGGTGACATCTTTGCTATTCAACTCTTTAAATAGGTATTTTGCAGCCAATTAGCCCAGTGCAATGAGTCTTTTGATTTCTTGACTGCTGCTTCCATGGGTGTTGATTGTGGATCCAAGTAAAATGAGATCCTTGACAACTTCAATCTTCTCTCCGTTTATCATGATGTTGCTTATTGGTCCAGTTGTGAGGATTTTTTGTTTTCTTTATGTTGAGGTGTAATTCATACTGAAGGCCGTGGTCTTCGATCTTCATCAGTAAGTGCTTCAAGTCCTCTTCACTTTCAACAAGGAAGGTTGTGTCATCTGCATATCTCAGGTTGTTAATGAGTCTTCCTCCAATCCTGATGCCCTATTCTTCTTCTTATAGTCCAGCTTCTCAGATTATTTGTTCAGCATACAGATTGAATAAGTATGGTGAAAGGATACAACCCTGACGCACGCCTTTCCTGACTTTAAACCATGGAGTATCCCCTTGTTCTCTTTGAATGACTGCCTCTTGATGTGCGTACAGGTTCCTCATGAGCACAATTAAGTGTTCTGGAATTCCCATTGTTAGCAATTTTATCCATAATTTGTTATGATCCACTCAGTCTAATGCCTTAGCATAGTCAACAAAACACAGGTAGACATTTTTCTGGTTTTCTCTGCTTTCAGCCAGGATCCATCTGACATCAGCTATGATATCCCTCGTTCCACATCCTCTTCTGAATACGGCTTGAATTTCTGGCATTTCCCTGCTGATATACTGCTGCAGCCACTTTTGAATGATCTTCAGCAAAATTTTACTTGTGTATGATATTAATGATATTGTTAGATAATTTCCACATTCGGTTGGATCACCTTTCTTGGGAATAGGCATAAATATGGATTTCTTCCAGTCAGTTGGCCAGGTAGCTGTCTTCCAAATTTCTTGGCGTAGAAGAGTGAGCACTTCCAGTGCTGCATCCATTTGTTGACACATATCAATTGGTATTCCATCAATTCCTGGAACCTTGTTTTTTGCCAATGCCTTCAATGCAGCTTGGACTTCTTCCTTCAGTACCATCGGTTCCTAATCATATGCTACCTCCTGAAGTGATTGAATGTCACCCAATTCTTTTTGGTACAGTGACTCTGTGTATTCCTTCCATCTTCTTTTAATGCTTCCTGCATTGGTTAATATTTTCTCCGTAGAATCCTTCCATATTGCAACTTGAGGCTTGAATTTTTTCTTCAGTTCTTTCCAGGAAAGCCAAAGTATGACCTTGAGCTTATCCCACCTGAATTTTGAGACCACCTCAAGAATAGATTTGACGCATTGGACACTAAAGACTGAAGACCAGAGGAGTTGTGGAATGACATCGAGGGCATCAGAGATGACGAAATCAAGAGGTCATTAAAAGACAGGAAAGAAAGAAAAGACCAAAATGGATGTCAGAAGAGACTCTGAAACTTGCTCTTGAATGTTGAGTATCTAAAGCAAAAGGAAGAAATAAATAAAAGCGATGAATAGAAGACTTCAAAGGGTGGCTTGAAAAGACAAAGTAAAGTATTATAATGACATGTGCAAAGACCTGGAGGTAGAAAACCAAAAGGGAAGAACATGCTTGGCATTTCTCAAGCTGAAAGAAACTGAAGACTACAGGAACAGGTTGTTGAAAATTTAGTGGAAAACAGTGGTGTGCTTGAACTGACTTGTATCTGCTAGTAAGAAATGATTGCTAAATTTTGAGGAGTATTTTGAGCTGGTTGTTAAACATAGGCATCCTTGAAATCAACTGTGTTGAGAATATTTACATTATGAAAATTGGAATGCTAAAATCAAGACTCTGTTTTCAGAGATCTAGTTTACCAGCATACCACTGAGTGTAAAAGTTGTTTGGAGTCAAGAAGATCAAAGAACTTTATTGGATAAAATGTCTCCATGGGGACTAATGACATCCATGGGTAGATCAGGGGTTGGAAAGGAAGGAAATTCCATGAAGCTGGGGGTCAGTGTTTCAGTTTTGAAGTTAAGTCTTTAAGGATTTTACTTATCTGAAAACACAAATAGCAAATAAATTATTAGTAAAATTAATGTTTATCTAACTGTTTTTTTCTTAGCATACATATCATCCTAAACACAGCCAGTGCTAGGCAAAAATGAATATGTTAATATATTTCTTTATCATTAATATTTTATTTGTGAGTTGTTCATTCAATACATTTTTATGTGATACCTCATGTAAGACACTATGGCAGGTAGTAGAGACCTTGAAAGATAATTGTTGACCTCTGCTCTCTGGGGCTCATGCTCTAATGGGAGAGTTATATAAATATGTGTAAAAAATAACTATAAATCTCTTCTGAAATACAGTAACAAAAGAGCTTATATTTATAAATTTGCTTTGGGATTGCAGAGGAGCAAGTTAATAATTTTCTTAGGAGCTCATGGAAGCTTGACAAAAAGTAGGACTGTTAGGGATGAGTAGTATATCAAAATCCAAGAAAGTAGTAGGAAAACTTTCTTAGGCCTAGGAATACAATATGAGTAAAGACAAAGAGAAGTAAAGATAAAAATTAAAGAAGTATGTGTAAAGTAGTCTGCATACTGAGTAGGGCAAATACAATAGAAGTAAAGCAGAGACTGTGTTACTAGGTTGGCATTAGATTGTTGAGAGCCTTTAATGCACACCAAGATGTTTGGATTTCATTCTTGAGGCAATAAAAGTTTTTTGATAGGGTACAATCTAATTGAATTTCTGATTTAGAAAGATCATTCTGTGGAGGAAATGTGGAAGAGATAGATGGAATAGGTCTCAAACAGGGTTCAGTTGTGATAGAAACCATGCTGGCTACTTTAAACAGAAAGGGACTTAACAGGGGAGATTACTAGATCTTACAGTGATGAAGAATATTGAATATACCATGGACTGCCAGAAGAACAACAAATCCATCTTGGAAGAAGTCCAGCCAGAATGGTTCTTAGAAGTGAGGATGGTGAGAAATCGTCTTATGTACTTTGAACATGTTATCAGGAGGGGCCAGTCCCTGGAGAAGGACATCATGCTTGGTAAAGCAGAGGGTCAGTGGTAAAAGAGGAAGACCCTCAATGAGATGGATTGACACAGTGGCTGCAACAATGGACTCAAACATAGCAACAACTGTGAGGATGGCACAGGACTGCACAGTGTTTCATTCTGTAGTACATACAGTCGCTATAAGTTGGAACTGACTTGACAGCACCTAACAACAACACCACCACCACAATATCATCTGAAGGACTGGTGGTAGAGTCCTCCTAATAATTCTCAGAATATCACAATGAAACTGATTTGCCAGAGAAGCTGCTACCTTTCTTAAAATCAGGAGGTTGCCTACATTGCCAATGTAGCTACCTTTTCAAAACCATAAGGCTAGTGACCAGACACTGGAAACTGAATATCTCCATGACTGTACTTAGCAGCAGAAGAAAGCCAAGAGGCAGGAAACTGGCATCTGCTTCATGTTGCTTTCTAAATATAACAGTGCAGGTATATCTAATAAGCAGAAACTAAGATTGTTACAGAACCTAGCTTCAAATGAGTTTAGTAAATATGGTTTTTAAGTTTTCCATTCTCTGAAATACAGGAAGACATACTAAAGGAGAAATGAGTAAACCAATCATTGATATTGAACACAGGAGTTTTAGAAGGGATTTAGTGAGAAGGCTGATGTATTAATCCTGGCAAAGCAAGTTATGCTGAATCTAGACAGGGGTTTAAAAAAAAAAAAAAGTGGTGTGAAAAATGAGAGTGGATGTGGAAAACATCTTGGAATGGGTTGTGTCTTTATGATTGCCAAATGATTAGTTCTAGTCAGGGGCAAATCCAGGTTGTTGTGCTACCTGAATCTTAGAAATTTGAGCAGAGGGCCTATTTAAGGAGGAGAATTTAAAAAATTAAAAAAAAAAAAAGTCAATACAAAATTTGGTATAAAATGAATATTTATAAATGAGAAAACAAATCACAATAAATTACAAATTATTATAATCTGACATCATAAAAATTACAGAATCCAGAAAAACAACATATTTTTAATAAACTGCCTGACAAACCTCTAATAATACTTTTTTCTACAGTTTTTGGATGCAAATCTTTTTTTAAAGCTAATTTTAATAAATGAAAACATATGTTCAAATATAGATAGAAAGATTACCTGAGGAGCTTTAATAATAGTAAGATGGCTTGGAGCAGTACTTAGAGGTAAATTTATTGCAAAAAACGTACATATCAAAAAAGAAGAAAGGGCCAAAATCAAAACATTAACCTTGTAACTCAAACAAATAGAAAGCAGGAACACAAGCTCAGGGTCACCACAAGAAAGGAAATAATAAAGATTAGAGCAGAAATAAATGAAATAGAGAACAGAAAAACAATAGAAAGAATCAACAAGACCAGAAGTTGGCTCTTCAAAAGGATCAATAAAATCAACAAACGATTGGCCAAACTGACGAAAGAAAAACAGAAGAGGAAGCAAATAACCCAAATAAGAAATGACATGGGTGATATCACAACAAAATCAACTGAAATATAAAGGATCATAACAGAATACTATGAACAATTGTACTCCAACAAATTTGAAAACCTAGAGGAAATGTACAGATTTCTAGAAACACACTACATACCTAAACTAACACAAACTAGGGTAGAAAAATTAAACAGACCCATAAAAAAAGAAGAGATTGAAGAGGTAATAAAAATCATTTCCAACAACAACAAAAAAGTCCTGGCTGGATAGCTTCACTGGAGAATTTTATGAAACTTTCAGAGAAGAGCTCACACCAATATCACTCACACTGTTTCAGAGCATACCAAAAGCCAGGCAAAGGCATCACAAACAAACAAAACTATAGACCAATACCCATCATGAATATAGACAAAATTCTTAACAAAATTCTAGCCAATAGAATTCAGCATCATATCAAAAGAGTAATACATCATGACCAAGTGGGATTCATACCAGGTATGCAAGGAAGGTTAAACATTAGAAAAGTAATCAACGTCAGCTACCACATAAATAAAACAAAATAAAATAATCACATGATCATCTCAATTGACACAGTAAAGGCATTTGACAAAGTCCAACACCCATTCCTTATAAAAACTCTCATCAAAATAGAAATATAAGGTAAATTCCTCAACATATAAAAGGGCATTTATATAAAACCAACAGCATTCTCAATGGAGAGGGACTGAAAGCATTCCTCTTGAGAATGGGAATCAGACAAGGATGCCCTTTATCATCACTCTTATTCAACATCGTGCTGGAAGTCCTAGCCAGAGCAATAGTGCAAGAAAAAGAAATGAGGAGCATCCAGATTGGTAAGGAAGAGGTAAAACTATCCCTATTTGCAGATGATATGATCCTATACATAGAAAACCCCAAAGAGTCCACAAGAAAGCTACTGGAACTAATAGAAGATTTCAGCAAAGTAGCAGGATACAAGATTAACATACAAAAATCAGTTGAATTCATTCTTCACCAACAAAGAGAACTTCAAAAAGGAAATCGGGTAATCAATACCATTTACAACAGCCCCCAAGAAGATAAAATACTTAGGAATAAACCTAATCAAGGACACAAAAGACCTGTACAAAGACAACTACAAAAACACTACTGCAAGAAACCAAAAGAGACCTATATAAACAGAAAAACATACCATGCTCATTACGGTGCAATGAATTACTTAATGTGGCCCTTCTAGCCATGGTCCTTGTGACTTATACACAATGATTGGGTGGGACTATGCAAATAAGGTATATGGAACCTGTGAGAGTTGTGGTTGTGTGTCAACTTGGCTAGGCCATGATTCCCAGTATTGTGTTGTTATCCTCCAGCTTATGTGTTGTGCATCCTGACTGCTACATGTAGATGAAGCAGGATTGATGTGAGGTGTGTCTTGGGTCATGGCCTTGCAGGAGGGTGTAACTCAAGTCCCACTGTTACTCAAGGTACACCCTTCCCTGGAGTGTGGCTTGCATCTAAGGTATATGTGTGGATACCCTGGCAGGACTCTTTCTCTGCATCTGGATCCCGCATCTGATTCGTGATCATCTAACCTCCAGTTCCTGGGACTTGAGCCAGAGGCCTGCCATCTGACCTGCTGATTCTGGGATTCACCAGCCTTTGCAGCCCCGTGGGCCGGTGGCCTATTGTCTGACCTAATTTGCCAGCGTCCATAGCCTTGTGAGCCAGCAGCCTCTGGTCTGAACTGCCAGTTTGGGTTAGTCAGTCCCTGCAGCCACGTGGTCAGTAGAAGCCTATTCCTGACCCACAGATTTGGGACTTGGTAACCTCCAAAACCATATGAGCCATTTCCTTGATACAGTTCGTGAGTTCTGTGAGATGTTGCAACAAATTAGGGAACCCAAAGATAGGAGAGAGAGTACTGAGGGAAGGGAGCAGGAGTAGTTGATATTACAGATGATGGAGTGGTACAGCAGTTGGGGAAAGTTGGACATTTGGGACATCTCTGACCTCTGCCTCATAGGAATCAGCCTTGGGCTGTTGATCTTGATTCTCCTTCCCTCTTGTGAAGTTAGAGGAAGTCAGATGCCTCTGCCATGCCATTTTTACACTCATAGATAGGAAGACTCAACATTGTGAAAATGTCATTATTACCCAATGCAGTCTACAGATAACAATGCAATCCTGAAACAAATTCCAACAGAAAATAACAGAGGTTGGAGAGGTTGCAGGGAGATTGGAACTCTTATGCACTGCTGGTGGAATGTAAAATGGCACAACTACTATGGAAAACGAGATGGCGCCTCCTTAAAAAGCTAGAAATAGAAATATCGTATGATTCAGCAATCCCACTCCTAGAAATATATCCTAGAGAAATAAGAGCCGTCACACGAGTAGACATATGCACACCCATGTTCTTTGCAGCATTATTCACAATAGCAAAAAGATGGAAACAACCTAACTGCCCATCAACAGATGAATGGATAAACAAATTATGGTACATACACACAATGGAATACTACACAATGATGAAGAACATCTTACAACATGGATGAAGCTGGAAGGCATTATGCTGAGTGAAATAAGTCAATCACAAAAGGACATGTATTGTATGAGACCACTATTATAAAAACCCAAGAAAACATTTACACACGTAAAAAAAAAAAAAAAACCTTTGATAGTGATGAGAGAGAGGATTGTCAGGGAGGGGACATCACTAACAAGATAGTAGAAAAGTGTTAACTTTGGTGAAAGGAAAGAGAATACACATTATAGGGGAAGTCAGCACAACTTGACCAAGGCAAAGTCACAGAAGTTTTCCAGACACATCCAAACACCTTGAAGGATGGAGTTGCTGGGGCTAAGGGCTGGAGACCATAGTCTTGGGGGACATCTAGGTCAGATGGCGTTAATATAGTTCATAAAGATAATGTTCTACATCCTACTTTGCTGAGTAGCATCTGGGGTCTTAAAAACTGGCAAGCAGCTATCTAAGATATATCTATTGGTCCCATCCCATCTGGAGCAAAGGAGAATGAAGAAAACCAAAGACACAAGAAAAATATTAGCCCAAAGGACTAAAGAACCACGTGAACCACAGCCTCCACCATCCTGAGCCCAGAAGAACTAGATGGTGCCCGGCAACCACCACTGACTGCTCTGACAGGGATCACAATCAAGACTCCTGGACAGAGCAGGTGAAAAATGTAGAACAAAACTCAAATTCATAAAAAAAAATAAAGACAAGACTTATGAGTTTTATAGAGACTGGAGGAACCCTTGAGACTATGGCCCCTGGACACCCTGCTAACTCAGAACTGAAGCCACTCCCAAAGCCCACTTTTCAGACAAAGATTAGATAGACCTATAAAACAAACAATAACACACTTGAGGAACATGCTTCTTAGTTCTATCAAATATAGGAGACCAAATGGGCAATCCTGTTCAAAAGCAAGAGGAGAAGGCAAGAAGGGACAGGAAAACTGGACAAATGGATGGGGAAACCGGAGTGGAGAAGGGGAGAGTGCTGTCCCATTGTGGGGATTGTAACTGGTGTCATAAAACAATACGTGTATAAATTTTTAAATGAGAAACTAACTTGAGCTGTAAACTTTCACTTAAAACACAATTTAAAAAAGTAGTAAGGTAACTTTGGTTGCAGTGGAGATGCTTAGAGGTCGTGGATGCTGATGGAAGGCCCTGAGGAATTCCCAGATGACTTTGAGGTGTTAGCTCCAGGAACTGTGCAAAATATGGAATGCTTCATGAATATGCGGGTCATCTTCACGCAGAAGCCGTTACAGATTCTTTGACCACTTGTTTATATAACAAAAATTCTGAAATATCATTTTCTGTAGAAAGAAAAGAACAATAATTCAGTCTTTCATCTAGCAGAGTTGATCAAATTTTGTATTGTTGGTTTAAAAATAGTATTTTTTACCTTCTCAACTTACTGATAATGTCATATAAAATTTAATGACTTTTGTCAAATTTAGGGAATTTTCTGTTATGTTCCTTTCATAGGTGAAGTATAATCTTTCCATGACACTCAAGTTTTCTCTTGCAGTGACTATTTTACATACTCTTTGAATTGAATTTATTAATCAGTTTGTCATTGATGTCACTGTAGTGATATTTTATAATTTTATGGTATCTCTATTGGTATCAGTATTAATCTTAAGTAGATTAGAAATGTATTTTTCCAGTACATTCATATGATTCACATTAATTGAATTATCAAACAATCCATTGGCTTATACATTACTTCTATTTGAAAATGTATTTCTTCCTTTTAATGAATTGCTGCTTTTGGTATGATCTAGGAAAAAAAAAAGTTACAAATTATTAGTCCAGTCCAGGTCAGAATAATTTTTATCTTATTCATGCAAATTTTACAAAAACATAAGACCATGCGAATACATGGCTAGGGCTCCTTCCAGTGGCCCTGAAGCAGGTGATGACCCCAAAGCCTAAACTTCGTTAGCTTCAGGGTAAATCCACCCCTGGCTGTTGGAGAGAGACTGGGAGAAGGAAAGATGAATCAAACAGAGAAGCTGAGGATGATTCAAAGGTTTTTGCACCCCTTCCTTACGAGAGACTCTCCTTCTACAGTTCCCAGGATCCTGGGGGAAATTTACTGGGGTGGTTTTGAGGGGAAGTAACTGAATCCCCCTAGTTAAAATGTGGCCCAGCAACTGTTGTTGTATGGTCCATGGCCTAAGAATGTTTTTACATTTTTAAATTGCTGGAAAAAAATCCAAAGAAGAATATTTTATGATACATGGAAATTACATGAAATTCAGATTTCCATGTCCATAAATAAAGTTGTACTGGAAAACAGCCATGCCCACTTATTAAGGTATTGTCTATGACTGCGACTGTGGAACAACAGTGGAGTTGAATGGTTATGACAGAGACTCAGAGTAAAAAATATTTACTATCTGGCTCTTTAAAGACAAAGTTTGCTGACCACTGTTCTAGAGTTATTCTAATTAATTCATTAGATCTAAATTTTTGATAACCGATAATGCTTACTATTGATTTGCCTCTGATCAGACAGATGTGGTCCTTGTCTAATACAAAGAAGCGAACAATGGGGTGGTTTCAGGCATTGTGAGGGAAACATTTTTAATCACCCAGTCTTTTGTTATTCCTCAAATCACCATGCAGGCAGTAGGCCTCCACTGCTCTTTCAAAGGCAATCTCACCCCAGTTAAATGGAAATATGGTAAATAAAATCAGATTTCAAGCTGTCTTGCTGTTTGAAGAATGTCTGTGAATATTGAATCAGAATCATGCTTTTAATTTCACATCATCTGATACTGTTTGGGATTCAGTGACAACAAGCACGGCAGTTTTCTTTTTTCCTTGAATGGAAATTTTCCAGCTGGGCACTGAAGACCTACGTAGACCAAAAGTGTGCTCTCCATCAGCAGAATCCATTCAACTGCATGAAACAGAAACTCAACTAAATAAACTTAACTAAGTAAGATTATTTTGTATGTGTGTAACCTAGGGCCAGAGGTAAGGACATCAGGGCTAGTGCAGCTGCTCAGAATTGTAGTTTTTAAAAAGGGTGTGAGAAGGGGGTGGTGTGGGATGTGGGGCCTCCTGCTTGCTGTCTGCCCCATCATTCTTACATTTGTTTAGCTTTTATCCTACAGTCACCAGATGACTGCTTTACCTTTGAGTACCTAATCCAAGTGTAAGGTGAAGAAAAGGCAGAAACGCAAAGGGCAAAAGGAAAAGGCCCGAAAGGTATATTTAACAAAGAATTTTTTTTTTATTGTTGTAATTAAATGAAGTCTACATTTCAAGTTAGTCTGCCATACAGAATTTTTTTTTTTTGAACATACATTAAGAGACCCCAACCGCTCACCCCATTCTGCGACAGCACACTCTTCCCCTCCGCCCTGATTCCCCACGAACATTCAACCAGCTCCTAACTCTCTGCCTTCCCCTCTCACCTCTGGACAGAAGCTGCCCCTCTGGTCTCTTGTATCTAGTTGTCTAAGAGGCACATTCTTCACAAGTATCACTTTATGTCCCACAGTCCAGTCCAATCCCTGTCTGAAGAGTTGGCCTTGGAAATTGTTTTAGTTCTGGGGTGAGGGAGAGACCAGGGGCCATGCTTTCCGGGGTGCCTCTACTCTTAGACCATCAAGTCTGGTATTATTACTAGAATTTGAGTTCTGCATCTCATCCTTCTACTGCTCCATCAGGGACTCTCTGTTGTGTTCCCTGTCAGGACGTTCATTGGTGGTAGCTGGGCACCATCTAGTTCTTCTGGTCTCAGGCTGATGA
>NW_004443966.1:515665-516757 GCF_000243295.1 Trichechus manatus latirostris
TAGTGTAAGGCCTCCCACTTTGTTCTTCTTCTTGAGTAGTGCTTTATTTCTCCGGGGCCTCTTCCCTTTCCATATGAAGTTGGTGATTTGTTTCTCCATCTCATTAAAAAAATGCTGCTGGAATTTGGATCGGGATTGCATTGTATCTGTAGATTGCTTTGGGTAGAATTGACATTTACACAATGTTAAGTCTACCTATCCATGAGCAAGGTATATTTTTCCAGTTATGCAGGTCTCTTTTAGTTTCTTGCAGTAGTGTCTTGTAGTTTTCTCTGTAAAGATCTTTTTCATCTCTGGTTAGATATATTCCTAAGTATTTTATCTTTTGGGAGGCTATTGTAAATGGTATTGATTTGGTGATTTCCTCTTCAAGGTTCTCTTTGTTGATGTAAAGGAATCCAGTTGATTTTTGTATGTTTATCTTGTATCCTGAAACTTTGCTGAAATCTTCTTTTAGTTCCAGTAGTTTTCTTGTGGATTCCTTGGGGTTTTCCATGTATAAGATCATATCATCTGCGAATAGAGATACTTTGACTTCTTCCCTACCTATCTGGATGCCCTTTATTTCTTTTTATAGCCTGACTGCTCTGGCTAGGACCTGCAGCACAATGTTGAATAAAAGTGGTGATAAAGGGCATCCTTGTCTAGTTCCTGTTCTCAAGGGGAGTGCTTTCAATGTCTCTCCATTCAGGATGATATTGGCTATTGGTTTTGTATAAATGCTCTTAATTATACTGAGGAATTTCCCTTCTATTCCTGTTTTTTTGAGAGTTTTTATCATGAATGGGTGTTGGACTTTGTCGATTGCCTTTTCTGCATCGATTGATAAGATCATGTGGTTCTTGTCTTTTGTTTTATTTATGTGATGGATTACGTTGATTGGTTTTCTAATGTTGAACCATCCCTGCATACCTGGTATAAATCCCACTTGGTCATGGTGAATTATTTTTTTGATATGTTGCTGAATTCCATTGGCTAAAATTTTGTTGAGGATTTTTGCCTCAATGTTCATGAGGGATATCGGTCTGTAATTTTCTATTTTTGTGGTGTCTTTACCTGGTTTTGGTATCAGGGTTATGCTGGCTTCATAGA